>NC_067405.1:487118-675035 GCF_009764475.1 Pristis pectinata | reverse complement strand
GCTAGCATAAGTACTGGGTTTCTCTAGCACTAGTTGCCAGAATATTGGTCAACCTTTGGGTATACTTTGTCTCCTGTCTGCTTAAAGTTGCCAACTCTAGAGCAGTCCTGGTTTCACTGTTCTTCTTAGGATATCCAGTTTTTTGTGTTGGGACTCCACCTCAGATCCCTGAGACAAGATTCCTTCCAGTTGCTGTCTGTGTTTGGTTCTGAGGAAGCATCCTGACTCCAGTCTTGTACCAGTGTGCTGCATTTGGGTTCTCTGAACTTGCTCTTTGCTCAACATTGTGACAAAATACTCTGGCCACCATGAACCTAGTGGACAGGAATCCCCTGTATGAAGCCCTCACCAGCCAGGGTTCACTTCTGGGCTGGCACGACCAGCAGCTCCAGGGGGTTGTGGCAGACCTCCATACCCTATGACTGTTGGACAGCTCAGTGAACAGGTCAGCTGAGTCTCTGCCCTCCTTACCTCTGCCATTCCTGGAGTTCTGTCAAACCAGCCTGGGCCATCAGTAGGAGCATCACTGTACAGTTTGATGACCTGACCACCCAAGGAACTGCATGTACCTGACCCAGAACCTTACACTGGGGATCTGGGAAAATGCTGGTCCTTCCTACTACAATGCTTGTTAGTTTTTGAGCAGTGGCCCTCCACGTACACCACCGAGAGATCCAAGATGGCATTTATTGTGGGGTTGTTGCAAGGAAGGGTGCTGGAAGGGCCACGGCCATCTGGGACCATCAGCCGGAGACCTGCTCCTCATTTCACACCTTCATTGGGGACATGAGAAAAGTCTTTGACCACCCCATCTGTGGAAAAGAGGCAGCCAAGTGACTCCTTGCCCTCTGTCAGGGCTCCCGCAGCGTTGCAGAATACTCTGGAGTTCTGGACATTGGTAGCTGACTCGGGGTGGAATGGGGAGGGTCTCCAGCGGGTTTTTTTTGGCAAGGCCTCAGCAACAGGATTAAGGATGAGTTGGCAGCACGGGATGAGACAACCAGCCTGGATGCATTGATCTCTCTGTCCACCAGGCTGGACAACCAACTCTGGGAACGGCAGAGAGAGAATGGTTTGTCCAACACCTCTCTTTCCCCCCCACAGGTCACCTTCCCAGCCTCTCCTGACCCGAGCCTCTCGGCTTCTTCTTCCACCCCTAGAGGTGCTTCGGACCCAGCCGACTGCACCACCACGGTAAAGCAACCAATGCAACTGGGACGGAACCGCCTTTCTCCCTCCGAACGACGTCAGAGATTAAGAGCTGGGGATTGTCTCTATTGTGGCCAGTCTGGCCATTCTCTCACCACTCCTCCCCTTCAGCCAAAAGGAGAGGACTCACCAGTAAAGAAGAGGATCCTGGTGAGCCAGACAACTTTTCCTATGGCCTCCCAGAGCCAGATGCTGATCCCAGCTACCATAAGACACTGCCAACAGTCCCCGTCCTTCTCTGCCTTGGTGGACTCTGGTGCCAAGAGGAATCTGTTGGATGAAGGCATAGCCTCCTGGGCTGGGATTCCTCAAGCCATTGAGTGCCCCTCTGGAGGTCTGGGTGCTAGATGGCAGACTGTTGACCCGAGTTACGCACTGTACACCTCTGCTGTCGTTGCTGATCTCTGGAAACCATTGGGAACAGGTCCAATTCCACCTGATAACCTCCCCACAGATGCTGATGGTCCTGGGGTACCCTTGGTTGAGCTGCCACAATCCCTACCTCGATTGGGTGATGGGCAGGATAGTCCATTCTGCCATTCCACTTGTCTCCAGTACAGGCTACTGCTAGTTTGTCGGCTGCTGAAGCCCCAGATTTGTCCTGGGTCCTAGCGGAGTATCACGACTTGGGGCAAGTATTTAGCAAACAAGGGGCTCTTTCCCTGCCTCCTCACTGGCCATATGATTGCGCAATCGACATCCTCCCCAGGGCTCCGCTACCTACCAGTCAGCTATACAACTTGTCCTCTCCAGAGAGGGAGGCCATGGAGGAGTATGTCAATGAATCTCTCGCAGTAGGCATTATTCACCCCTCATCCTCCCCGGTAGGCGCAGGGTTCTTTGTGGGGAAGAAGGACAGCTCACTGTGTCTGTGCATTGCCTACCGGGGCCTCAATAACATAACCGTCAGAAAACAAGTATCCACTGCCACTCATCAATTCCGTGTTTGAACTTCTTCATGGGGCCACCATATTCTTTGAACTTGACCTACGAAGCGTTTTACCACCTGGTCAGGATAAGGGAGGGAGATGAGTAGAAAACAGCGTTTAATACCCCTCTCAGCCACTTTGAATACCTAGTAATGCCGTTCGGCCTCACCAATGCTCCCACCGATTCCAAGCCCTAATCAATGATGTCCTAAGAGACTGCATAAATCTATTTTTGTCTATCTAGATGACACCCTGATCTTCTCTAGTAGTCTCCAGGAACACACCCAGCATATCCGTCAGGTTCTCCAGAGGCTCTGGGAGAATAGGCTCTTCGTCAAAGCCAAGAAATGTAAATTCCATGTCCTCTCCGTCAGCTTCTTAGGGCGGATCCCGAGAAGATCTGGGCGTTGGCAGATTGGCCTTGACCCACGACACACAAGCAACTCCAACAGTTTCTGGGGTTTACAAATTTCTATCGCCGCTCCATTAGGGATGGCGGCGCCCCTTACTCGACTTCCCCTCAGACCCCTTTTCTGTGGAATCCCGAAACTGACTCTGCATTCTCGGACCTGAAGAGATGCTTCACATCCTCTCCTATCCTGGTCCAACCAGACCCCTCCCACCAATTCGTTGTGGAGGTTGACACCTCCGACTCTGGGGTGGGAGCGTCCTCTCTCGATGCTCTGGTTTGGATCAGAGACTGCACCCCTGTGCCTTTTTTTTTTCTCACAGGTTGTCCCCCACCGAATGTAACTACAACGTGGGGAACCGGGAGTTACTAGCAGTCAAGCTTGCATTAGAGGAGTGGAGGCACTGGCTCGAGGGAGTGGAACATTCATTTATCATTTGGACAGACCACTGGAACCTGGAATATATACAAACCGGGAAACGCCTGAACTCCCATCAAGGACGGTGGGCATTATTCTTTGGCAGGTTCTGGTTTACGCTAACGTATCGTCTGGGGTCCAAGAATGGGAAGCCCGATGCTCTCTCCCAACAATACACCGCCGAGAAGGACCATCCTAACCCCGAAACCATCCTTCCCCGGTCCTGTGTGGTGGCAGCCCTCACCTGGGAGATCGAGGCTGCAGTGAAGGAAGCCCAAAAGACCCAGCCCGACCCAGGTAACGGACCACCCAACTGCCTTTTTGTACCAGAGCCTGTGCGGTTTCAGGTTCTGCAGTGGGGACGTTCTTGTTTCACTTGCCATCCAGGGATTGACAGGACCCTTTTTCTCTGAAGCACTTCTGGTGGCCCTCCATGGATGCTGATACCCGTTCCTTTGTCTCTGCCTGCACCCATGGAAAAGCCTCCCACTGACCACTGGCTGGACTGCTTCATCCCTTACCTGTACCTAGCTGTCCGTGGTCCCATATCGCCCTGGATTTTGTCACAGGACTGCCCCCTTCTCACGGGAACACTGCAGTTCTCACCATAGTAGACTGCTTTTCCACAGCAGTGCATTTTGTGGCCCTTCCCAAACTCCCTACTGCTCGGGAGACAGCCGACCTGGTCGTCCAACACATCTTCTGCCACCACAGAATCTCTGCAGACATTGTCTCTGACCGGTGTCCCCAGTTTGTCTCTGCAGTATGGAGGTCTTTTTGTCAGGGCCTTGGAACATCCGTAAGCCTATTGTCTGGTTTCCATCCACAGACAAACGGCCAAACAGAATGGGCAAATCAAGATTTGGAAACAGCGCTATGTTGCATAACAGCGAATGACCCTTCGACATGGAGCACCCACCTCACTTGGGTTGAGTACGCCCACAACACTCTGGTCTGCACCGCCACTGGAAGATCCCCCTTTGAATGCTCAGTCTGTTACCAACCCCCTCTGTTCTCCATCCATGAAGGGGACACCTCCATGTCCTCAGTTCAGGACCACCTCTGTCGTTGCCGCAAGGTCTGGAAGGACTGCCGACCGCAACCAGAGATTTGCTGATCGTCAGCGGATTCCCACGCCAGTGTACCAGCCTGAGCAGAAAGTTTGGCTCTCGGCCAAGCTCATCCCTCTCAAGGACGAGCCCAAGAAACTGGCTCCTTGCTTCTTGCGACCATTTGAAATTGAGCGGATCATCAATCCCACAACAGTCCAGCTCAAATTGCCTATGACTCTGAGGATACATCCCACCTTCCATGTGTCTCAGGTGAAGCCAGTGGTGAGCAGTCCATTGTGCCCTCCAGCCAAGCCCCCCTGCCCCCTGGATCGTTGATGACCACCCAGCGTACACCATCCGGTGGTTACTGGCTGCGCGCTGCCGGGGTAGGGGCCTGCAGTACTTGGTGGATTGGGAGGGATATTGTCTGGAGGAACATTCCAGGGTTCCCCAGTCCTTCATTTTGGACCCGTCCCTCATTCAGGAATTCCATCAGAACCACCCAGATACGGCCTGTAGGTCGCCTGGAGGCTCCTGTGGCCGGGGGTGGGGGGGGGGTGTACTGTCATGGTTCTGAGTACTGGCCTCGATTTGGCTCTATTGATGATGCCTTGTTGGGCAGCACATGGATTCCCTGCATGACTAATTGCATAATGACACACACCTGAGCCCCATCAGGGGGCCTAGCATAAGTACCTGGGTTTCTCTAGCACCAGTTGCCAGAATATTGGTCAACCTTTGGGTATACTTTGGCTTCTGTCTGCTTAAAGTTGCCAACTCTAGAGCAGTCCTGGTTTCACTGTTCTTCTTAGGATATCCAGTTTTTGTGTTGGGACTCCACCTCAGATCCCTGAGGCAAGATTCCTTCCAGTTGCTGCCTGTACTTAGTTCTGAGGAAGCATCCTGACTCCAGTCTTGTACCAGTGTGCCACATTTGGGTTCTCTGCAAGCTTGCTCTTTGCTCAACATTGTGACAGTCTTAGGCTGAATGTGCTCCTGATACCTTGAGACAGGATACCCTGAGGACCTCTTCATCATCACAGGGGACTTCAATTAGGCCAACCTCAAGAGTGTATTACCAAAATACTATCAGCACATCTCGTGTTCCACTGGGGTGCCAACACCCTTGACCACTACTATACAACCATCAAAGATGCCTCCTGAGCCACTCCTCGTCCTCACTTTGGGAAATCAGACCACCAGGCTGTGCTCCTACTCCCTGCATACAAACTGAAATGGGAGGATCTGGTATGGAGAGTCGTGCAGTGCTGGTCTGAGGAAGCAGATGAGCTTCTACGTGACTGCTTTGAGACAATGCACTGGTCCATGTTCAAAGATTCAGCTGCCAGCCTTGATGAGTATGTCGTCACCACCACCACAGACTTGATCAGCAAGTGTGTGGAGGACTGTGTACCAAAGAAGATGATATGGGTGTTCCCAAACAGGAAACCATGGATGAACCGGGAGATCCACTCCCTACTGAAGGCGAGGGACTGCTGCACACAAATCTGGTGATCCTGATCTGTACAAGAAATTGAGGTATGACCTTTGGAAAGCTATCGGGGATGCTAAGAGGCAATACCGACTCAAAATAGACCCTGACCAGCTGGCAGTTATGGCAGGGCTTATGTGCCATAACAGGCTACAAGACTAAGTCGGGCTGCATAGTTAACATCCCTTCCATCCTGACAGCCACCAATGAAGCTGAACCTGTGATCACAGTGGAGGACGTAAGATCAGTCTTCCAGAGAGTGAACATGAGGAAAGCACCTGGCCCAGATGGTGTCCCGGGCCATGTGCTCAGACCTTGTGCTGATCAGCTGGCAGAAGTATTTACGGACAGATTCAACCTCTCCCTGCTTCAATCTCAGGTTCCCTCTTGTTTTAAGAAGACCACTATCATCCCGGTACCAAAGAAAGCAAGGTAACATGCCTCAATGACTACTGACCAGTGGCTCTGACATCCACCATCATGAAGTGCTTCAAGATGTTGGTCATGGCACGCATCAACTCCAGCCTACCAGACAACCTGGACCCATTGCAATTCACCTATCAGCAAAATGGGTCTTCTACAGATGCCATCTCCCTGGCCCTGCACTCAGCTCTGGAGCATCTGGACAGTAGAGACACATACATTAGATTGTTTATTGACTACAGCTCTGCCTTCAATATAATAATCCCAAGTAAGCTTGTCACCAAACTCCGAGACCTAGGACTCAACTCCTCCCTCTGTAACTGGATCCTTGACTTTCTAACAAACAGACTGCAATCAGTGAGGATAGGCAGCAATACCTCCGGCATGATTATTCTCAACACTGGTGCCCCACAAGGCTGCATCCTCAGCCCTCTACTCTACTCCCTGTACACTCATGACTGTGTGGCCAGATTCTGCTCTAACTCCATCTACAAGTTTGCAGATGATACCACCATTGTAGGCCGTATCTCAAACAGTGTTGAGTTGGAGTACAGGATGGAGATAGAGAGCTTAGTGGAATGGTGTCATGACAACAACCTTTCCCTCAGTCAACAAAACAGAGCTGGTCATTCCCTTCAGGAAAGGGGGCAGTGGACACGCACCTGTCTACATCAATGGTGCAGAGGTTGAGAGCTTCAAGTTCCTGGAAGTGAACATCACCAACAGCCTGTCCTGGTCAAATCATGTAGATGCCATCAGCCAAGAAAGCTCACCAGCACCTCTACTTCCTCAGGAGGCTAAAGAAATTTGGTTTGTCCCCTTTGACTCTCACCAACTTTTACCAATGCACCATAGGAAGCATCTATCTGGATGTATCACTGCTTGGTACAGCAACTGCTCTGCCGAGGACCACAAGCTGCAAAGAGTTGTGGACACAGCCCAGTGCATCACGGACACCAGCCTCCCCTCCTTGGATTCTGTTTTTACCTCCTGTTGTCTTGGTGAAGCAGCCAGCATAATCAAAGACCCCACCCACCCGGGACATTCTCTCTTCTCTCCTCTTCCATTGGGTAGAAGATACAGGAGCCTGAGGGCACGTACCACCAGACTTAAGGACAGCTTCTACCCCACTGTGATAGACTATTGAACAGTTCCCTTATACAATGAGATGGACTATGACCTCATGATCTACCTTGTTGTAATGTTGCACCTTATTGTACTGCACTTTCTCTGTAGCTGTGACACTTTACTCTGTACTGTTACTGTTTTTACCTGTACTACTTCAATGGACTCTGTACCAACTCAATGTAACTGCACTGTGCAATGAATTGACCTGTATGATCGGTTTGTAAGACAAGTTTTCACTGTACCTCAGTACAAGTGATAATAATAAACCAATACCAATCCTGATACAAAGACAGGTGGGTCAGCAGGTTGTGAGGAGGACGCGGAACCTGCAAAGACGTAGAGAGGCTGGGTGAGTGGTCAGGAAACTGGCAGAGAGAGTGGGAAATGGTAAGATTTCCCACTTTGTAAAGAACAATGGGAGGAAAAAAAACTAAGTGTTATTTAAATGAAATGAGACAACAAAGTGTTGGGGTGCAGAGGGATCTGGGGATCCCAGTGCATGAACAGGGGACATTCAGGTAACCAGGAAGTTATAGGGTTGTACAGAAACAGGCCCTTCAACCCACCATGTCTGTGCTAACCTTTTAGCCCATCTACACTAATCTTGTTTGCCCACATTAGGATGGTATCAGTCTGTGCCGTGTCTGTCTAAATGCCTCTTAAATGTAGTGACTGATCCCACCACCTCCTCTGGCAGGGTGTTCCAGATATCAACTCCTCTGTTAGAACTATTGTAACAGGTGCAGAGATTAAGAGCAGGGTTTTGATATGACTTTACAGGGCTTTGGTGAGAGCACACCTGAGATCTGTGTATTGCCTTAGTCCCTACAGTGGAGGCAGTGCAAGGTTCATGGGGTTGGTCCTGAGCTGAAGGAGTGGATGTACAAAGAGAAGTGAGCAGATTGTTTAGAAGAATGAGCGGTGATTTGTGGAAATGCACAAGATTTTGAGGGGGTGCCAAGAGGATGTTTCCCCCGGGGGCAGTTCCAAGATCTTTGGATAAATTCAAGGCGCAGAACTAGAGGATGTGGGGGAGAGTGGTGTTGAGGCCAGGATTGCATCAGCCATGCTCTTACTGATTGGTGAGGCCGTTTCTCAAGGAGCAGGAGCTGGCCTTTTGGCCCCTCGAGCTTGTACTACCTTTGGGTGATCTGGTTGTAACTCCTCATTCCCACCTGTCCCTGATCATCACAAATCCCTCCCTCTGCCTTCACCCCCCCCCCCCCCTTTGAGGGAGAGAGTCCCAGAGACCCACCACCCTCTGAGAGAAAATATTTCATCTCTTTACTGTCTTAAATAGGCGATTCTTTCTTTTTAAACTGTGACCCCTAATTCTAGACTCTCCCACAGAACATAGAAAATTACAGCACAGTACAGGCCCTTTGGCCCACAATGTTGTGTTGATATTTTATCCTGCTCTAAGATCTATTTAACCCTTCTCTCCCACACAGCCACCTCCTTCCCCCTGCATTTCTCTATCATTCATGTGGATATCTAAGAGTCTCAAATGTCCCTGATGTAATGGGGAGACAAGTTTAATGTTTCAATCATTCAATGTGGATATAATTCAATATTGCATTCAGTTCTGGTTGCATCCTGTAAAGGATGTGGAGGGTTTGGAGAGCGAGCAGAAGAGGTTCACCAGGATGCTGTCTGGATTAGAGGGCATGAGCTATAATGAGAGGTTGGACAAACTTGGGTTGTTTTCTCCTGAGCAGCAGAGGGTGGGGGGGGGGGTCCTGATAGAAGTTTATAAAATTATGAGAGGCATAGATAGAATACACAGCCAGTATCTTTTTCCCAGGATCAAAATGTCTAATACTAAAGGGCATACATTTAAAGTAAGAGGGTTTAAGTTCAAAGGAGATGTGCTGGGCAAGTTTTTTTTTATATACACAGAGCGGTGGGTGCCTGGAATGTGCTGCCAGGGGTGGTGGTGGAGGCAGATATGATAGAGGCGTTTAAGAGGCCGTTAGACAGGCACATGGATGTGCAGGAAATGGAGGGATGTGGACATTGTGCAGGCAGAAGGGATTAAGTGTCATTAGTTCAGCACAATATTGTGGGCTGCAAGGTCTGTCTCTGTGCTGTACTGTTCTATGTTCTAACCAAAATCCCTCTGACCCTTCTAAACTCCAGCATCATCAGAGTTCACATTTCGGGTTGCTAACTCTCTGTGCACGAGTCCTGATGAAGGGTTTTGGTCCAAAACATCGACTGTTTATTTCCCTCTATAGATGCTGCCTGACCTGCTGAGTTCCTCCAGCAGTTTTTGTGTATTGCTCCAGATTCCAGCATCTGCAGAATTCCTTGCATCTCTGCACATTCTTATTGGGTTCAAAGTGTTTAGAACACATATGTGCACGCATGCACACACACAAAATAAGTAATTCAGAGCCCTGGATTAAAAATCTGGAGACACTGGTTGAAAACTCATTGTCACTAATCACAGTTTAATGAAAAGCCACCTCAGCAGTAGAAGGCCAAGGCTGCAGTTCACTGTGGAAATCAGTAACCAATGGGCAGACAGCCTGAGCTAGGAGCCTATCGGTGGCCTCTGCTTACCTTGATCTCACGAATCAGCTGCTGAGTTGGAGTTTCTATGGGAACCTTGTTGTCAATGACGTTCTGAATGGCAGTGGCCCAGCGCATGGCTTCGTGCAGCAGTGTTGTGTAGAGTCGGTAGGAGTGCTTCCTGCCATGGACCACAAGGTGCCAGTAACCTACAGAGGGCACAGGGCAGAGTGAGCAGGGCCACTGACAGAGCCATGGGCTAACAGTCCTGACGGCAACACTGGACCCAGTCACACAGTTACCAGGAGTGACACTGGACCCAGTCACCAGGACCCACACTGCACCCACACCTAGAGTCACCGGAAGTGACGCTGGACCCAGACCCAGAATCACCGGGAGCGACACCGGACCCAGACCCAGAGTCACCGGGAGTGACACCAGACCCAGTCCCAGGGTCATCAGGACCCACACCCAGAGTCACTGGGAGTGACACCGGATCCACAGTGTCACTGGGAATGTACAGATGACAAAGTGATGTCCTATTCTCTGTAGAGTTTAGAAAAATAAGAGCTGATCTCACTGAAATGCACAACATTCTTCAGGGGCTTTACAGGACAGGTGAGGAGTTAGCAATTCTCTTGCTGGGGTGTGTAGAAGGGAGGTAAAACATCAGCTGTGATCCTACTGAACAACAGATGAGGTACAAGGGGGGAACCAGCCTCCTCCTCTTCATGTTCCAAGGAAGTCACCACCACCTCCAACTGCCCAATAACTGTCATCCTTTCCAATAGTGACATGTCCCGCACAGATCCCCATCAGTCTCCAATGTTGGCTCCAGACACCCCCACCAAAGTCCCTGCTCTCCAGACAGTCACCTGTCTGGTCTCCTGGTCTCCGTGGCTGCAGGGTGACCACTCCCTGGGGCGTCCCTCCTGTCTGCAGTCCCTCCGTCCCAGGGTGACCACTCCCTGGGGCGTCCCTCCTGGCTGCAGTCCCTCCGTCCCAGGGTGACCACTCCCTGGGCGTCCCTCCTGTCTGCAGTCACTCAGTCCCAGGGTGACCACTCCCTGGGTGTCCCTCCTGTCTGCAGTCACTCCATCCCAGTCATTTCCCGTCCAGGATGTTTGTTGTCTTGTTACCCTCTTGAATTACCTGTCATTTAATAGCGCTGGAGCATGGCGACTCGTTGCAAGCTGCTCTCTGCAGATCTATTCATTGTTTCTATTATAACTGTTCTACCCTTACACTGTACCTCGGTACATGTGACAATAATAAACCAATTCAATTCAATTCCATTTACCACCCCGGTGTACACTGTGGGTTTAAATTCGAGAAAAGCACATCCTTCCCCTCTGACCAAATAGCCACGCTGAACCAAGCACCCAGCCTGAATTCCACATTCAGTCCACGCAACTGAACCCGTGGTCACCATCGAGGACACAAGATCAGTCTTCCATAGAGTGAACCCAAGGGAAGCATCAGGTCTGGAAGGTGTCCCTGGCCATGTGCTCAGATATTGTGCTGATCAGCTGGTGGGGGTATTTGCAGATATATTTAACCTCTCCCTGCTTCAATATGAGGTTCCCACCTGTTTTAAGAAGACTACTATCCTCCCGGTACCTAAGAAAAACAAGGTAACATGCCTTAATGACTACCGACCAGTGGCTCTGACATCCACCATCATGAAGTGCTTCGAGAGGCTGGTCATGGCACACATCAACTCCAGCCTCCCAGACAACCTGGACCCACTGCAATTCGCTTACCGCCGAAACACGTCTACAGTGGATGCCATCTCCCTGGCCCTACACTCATCTCTGGAGCATCTGGACAGTAAAGGCACATATGTTAGACTATTGTTTATTGACTACAGCTCTGCCTTCAATACTATAATTCCAAGCAAACTCATCAGCAAACTCCAAGACATGGGACTCAACACCTCCCTCTGCAACTGGATCCTTGACTTTCTGACCAACAGACCGCAATCAGTGAGGATAGGTAGCGATACCTCTGGCACGATTATTCTCAACGCTGATGCCCCACAAGGCTGCGTCCTCAGCCCCCTACTCTACTCCCTATACACTCATGACTGTGTGGCCAGATTCTGCTCTAACTCCATCTACAAGTTTGCACATGATACCTCCGTAGAGGGCCGTATGTCAAATAACGATGAGTCAAAGTACAGGAAGGAGATAGAGAGCTTAGTGACATGGTGTCATGACAACAACCTTTCCCTCAATGTCAGCAAAACAAAAGAGCTGGTCATTGACTTCAGGAAAGGGGGAAGATGTGTTATTATGTAGTTATAATAAAGAACTACAGTTCCCAGCAGGCAATGCAAAGGGTCACATGGGGGAACAGGAAGTGGCTGGAAAGAGCGGGAAAAGCAGCCAGCCTGTCTGTTGTAAGTCTGTGCAGTCTGTTGTTGTTGTTTTAATAAATGTTCAGATGTTAAACCCACGCCAAGTTTGTCTTGTGATGAAGAACAAACACAACATGGTGTCAGAAGTTGGTGTGAGGTCTGAACAAGGAAAGTAAACGAATACTGTGTGCAATCCAGAAAGAGAGTCAGTGAGTACGGAAGAAAAGCTGTAAAAAAGACGGAGAAAAAGCCGGCCGGGGTGGCGAGGGAGCACATTGTCCCTGAAGCTCAGCAGTCACCGGATTTGCTGAGAGAGATTCAGGAGAGAGGCCGAGAGTTCCCCAGGCTGCTTCGTGAGGCGAGGGAGGAGATTGCTGTACCGTTGGTTAGGATCTTTGAGTCCTCGTTGTCAACGGGGATGGTACCGGAGGATTAGAGGGTGGCAAATGTTGTCCCCTTATTCAAAAAAGGCAGTAGGGATAGTCCAGGGAATTACAGACCAGTGAGCCTTACGTCTGTGGTGGGTAAGCTGATGGAAAGGATTCTAAGAGATAGGATCTATGAGCATTTGGAGAATCATGGACTGATTAGGGACAGCCAGAATGGCTTTATGAAGGGAAGATCTTGCCTCACAAGCCTGATAGGGTTCTTTGAGGTGGTGACCAGGAAGATTGATGAGGGTAGTGCAGTGGATGTAGTCTACATGGATTTTAGTAAGGCGTTTGAGAAGGTTCCGCATGGTAGGCTTCTTCAGAAGGTCAGAAGCCAAGGGATCCAGGGAAGCTTGGCCATGTGGATGCAAAATTGTCTTGCCTGTAGAAAGCAGAGGGTTGTGGTGGAGGGAGTGCATTCGGATTGGAGGGCTGTGACTAGTGGTGTCCCGCAGGGATCGGTTCTGGGACCTCTACTTTTTGTGATATTTATTAACGACTTAGAGGGGGTGGAAGGCTGGGTTAGCAAGTTTGCAGATGACACTAAGATTGGTGGTGTTGTGGATAGTGTAGAGGGCTGTAGAAGCTTGCAGAGGGATACTGATAGGATGCAGAGCTGAGCTGACAAGTGGCAGATGGAGTTCAATCCAGAGAAGTGTGAGGTGGTAACTTTGGAAAGATAAACTCCAAGGTGGAATACAAGGTAAATGGCAGGATTTTGGGCAGTGTAGAGGAGCAGAGAGTTCTGGGGGTTCATATCCACAGATCACTGAAAGTTGCCTCACAGGTGGATAGGGTAGTTAAGAAAGCTTATGGGATGTTAGCTTTCATAAGTCGGGGGAATCGAGTTTAAGAGCCGCGAAGTGATGATGCAGCTTTACAAAACTCTGGTTAGGCCACACTTAGAGTACTGTGTCCAGTTCTGGTCGCCTCATTATAGGAAGGGTGTGGAGGCATTGCAAAGGGTGCAGAGGAGATTTACCAGGATGCTGCCTGGATTAGAGAGTATGGATTATGAGGAGAGACTAAAGGAGCTAGGGCTGTTCTCATTGGAGAGGAGGAGGATGAGGGGAGACATGATAGAGGTATACAAGATATTGAGAGGAATAGACAGAGTGGACAGCCAGCGCCTCTTTCCCAGGGCACCAATGCTCAAAGCAAGAGGATATGGCTTTAAGGTACTGGGTGGGAAGTTCAAGGGTGATGTCAGAGGGAGGTTTTTCACCCAAAGAGTGGTTGGTGCATGGAATGCGCTGCCTGGGGTGGTGGTGGAGGCTGATACATTGGGCAAGTTCAAGAGATTGTTAGATAAGCATATGGAGGAATTTAAATTAGAGGGATATGTGGGAGGAAGGTGTTAGATAGTCTTAGGTGTGGTTTGAAGGTCGGCACAACATGGTGGGCCGAAGGCCCTGTATTGTGCCGTATTGTTCTATGGTTCTAAGTCCTCCCACGCCTATGCGGTTTACTGGCAATCTAGCCGATAATTGGAAATGCTTCAAACAGCGATTCAACATATATTTAGATGCTAGTGGAGTAGGAAGGAACGATGAAAAATTGAAAGCGTCTATTTTTCTGCACGTGATTGGTGCAGATGCTTTGGGCATCTATAACAGCTTTCAAATTGAAGAGACAGCTTTTGAGTTCGGCACCTTGATGGAAAAATTTGAGGAGTATTTTATCTCAAGTAAAAACATCACATTTGAGGGATATAAATTCTTTTCCTGTGACCAGAAACAAGGTGTTAGCTTCAACAAATACTTAGCTGAGCTTCACACACTGAGTAAGTCTTGTGAATTTGGAGATTTGAGAAACTCGCTAGTTAAAGACAGAATATTTTGTGGAATTCCAGATAATAGACTCACAGAAAGACTGTTGCGTGAAAAAGATTTGATGCTGGAAAAGGCAGTGAATACATGTAGGTCAGCAGGTACCACACGAGCACAAGCTAAGGAGCTGTACAGAGCAGACACAACAGTACATGCTGTGAAAACAGAGAAGCAGCTCCCAAGGCATTTCCGAAAGCAACAGCAAATCAAAGAGGAAGGCTCAAACAGCAAATGCAGCAGATGTGGAGGTAAACACATTCCAAAGATGTGCCCTGCTTATGGGAAGTCCTGCAATAGCTGTGGGAAGAAGAATCACTTTGCAAGGTGCTGCAAGCTGGGACTAACAAGAGAAAGGTGCACACAGTTAATGAGAAAATGGAGGAATTCTTTGTGGATTCTGGACAGACTGTGGCTGCTGGTAAAACAGAATGGATTGTTCCAGTAACTGTGAATGAGACAGTAATTCTATTCAAGCTTGACACCGGAGCTCAGGTGAATCTGTTATCCATGGATGATTATAAGACCCTCACAGTAAAGAGTAAGATTTACCCTGTGAAGTTAAAAGCGACAGGCTACACTGGAGAGAAAGTTCCAGTAAAAGGAGGATGTATGGTAACCCTTAAGCACAAAGGGCAGCACTTAAAATCACAGCTACTGATTGTAGAAAAGAGTACAGCCAATATTAGGTCTGAGTGCATGTGAAAAGCTCAACCTAGTGAAAAGAATTTTCATAGTAGCTTCACATACCAAAGATGACCACACAACACTCATGGAAGAGTATGCAGATGTCTTTGAGGGGCTCGGATGCTCACCTGGTGTCCACAAGACTCACATAGATGACACAGTGGCTCCTGTTGTCCATGCATGCAGGAAAGTTCCGTTTCAACTTAGAGATAAATTTAAACAAGAACTAGCACGAATGTGATGAATGAATGTCATACAGAAAACTGAAGAACCAACAGATTGGGTGAGTTCACTTGTCATTGTGCAAAAGAAAAATGGAGCATTGCGGATCTGTCTAGACCCAAGAGATCTCAATAAAGCCATCAAGAGAGAGCATTTTAAATTGCCAACACGGGAGGAGATCATGTCTCGGTTTTCAGGTGTTAAATGGTTTAGCAAGCTTGACGCATTGTCTGGATTTTGGCAGATGAAGCTTGATGAGGCAAGTTTGAGACTGTGCACTTTTAACACGCCATATGGAAGATATCGCTATCTTCGGCTGCCATATGGGATCCATTCCGCACCAGAAGTCTACCATAAAACCATCCACATGATTTTTGAGGGCATACCTGGTGTCGAGACCATGATGGATGACATCATCGTCTGGGGTTCCGCCAAGGAGGAACACGATACTCGACTGAGACAAGTGCTTGACGTGACAAGGAATGTCAATTTGAAATTAAATAAAGAGAAATGTGAGTTTGGTGTGAAGACACTGACCCTCATAGGAGATGTCATATCTGAAGAGGGAGTGAAGCCTGACCCAAGAAAGACGTCAGCCATTGAAAACATGGAGAGGCCCCAAAACAAAGAGGTGAGACGTTTCTTAGGGATGGTGACTTACCTGGCTAAGTTCATCCCTCGACTGTCAACGGTGTCAGCACCACGTAGGTCACTCCTTGAGCAATAAAATGAATGGATTTGGTCTCATGTGCAAGAAGAGTGTTTCCAGACGTTGAAAGTGGTCCTAACTGAAGAGCCCGTGCTGAAATTTTATGATCCGAAAAGGTGTATCAGGATATCAGCTGATGCGTCCCGGCACGGCTTTGAATCAGTGCTACTGCAGCAACATGATGGCAGATGGCAACCTGTGGCCTATGCATCAAGAGCTTTAACAAGTGCAGAAGCCAACTATGCATAAATAGACAAAGAGCTTCCCACCAGTACATATGCATGTGAAAGGTTCCATCAGTACATCTATGGGAAGCTATTGAAGTGCAGACCATAAACCATTGGTCTCAATTATGTCCAAACCACTGAATGACTGTCTCATGAGGATACAGCCTACGTTGATAAGGCTGCAGAAATATGATGTGAAGATGATCTACACACTGGGAAAATATATGTTTGCTGCTGATGCTCTGTCTCGAGCAGTCGACAAGACAGAAAAGAGTGACCAACAGGTTAATGCAGATATACAGGCCAATGTTGACATGATAGTCACCTCTCTTTCAGTATCTCTGGATACAACAGAGCAGATTAGGAAAGCAGCAGAGACAGATGAAACAATGAAAGTACTCAAGGATACAATATGGAAAGGATGGCCAGCAGCAAAGGATGACTGTCCAATGTGTATTCAGGATTATTGGGTATGCAGAGCTGAACTGTCAGTAGTGAAAGATATGGTTTTTAAAGGGAACAGATTTGTTCTATGCAAGGAGATGCTCCAGAAGATACACGAAGGGCACCTTGGGGAGGAAAAATGTAAACGTAGAGCATGTGAAGTGATGTACTGGCCAAGAATGAACCAAGGCATTAGCCGGACCACTGCTTCATGTGAAATATGCCTTACCTACAGACCAAAGCAGCAAGCAGAACCACTTACACCACACCCTGTACCAGACAGGCTGTATTTCAAAGTCGGAGTGGATTTACTTGACTGTAGTGGAAGGAGCCATATTGTTGTAACAGACTACTTTTCCAATTACCCAGAGGTTGCGACACCGCAATCAATGTCCAGCAAAGCAGTTATCACGTTCCTGAAAGCTGTGTTTGCGAGGCATGGAGTTCCATGTGTAGTAGTATCAGACAATGGTCCACAATTTTCAAGCAGTGAATTTGAATCCTTTGTCAATATTTGGGGGGGTTTCGACATATAACCTCAAGCCCACATCACCCAAAATCTAATGGCCTAGCAGAGAGTTCAGTTAAGGTGGTGAAGGGTCTCATGAAGAAAGCGCAAGGTGGACGAGAGAATTTCCAATAGAAGTCTAATGATTTACAGAAGTGCGCCACTGCAGAACAGCCTTTCACCAGCCCAAATGCTGATGGTCGACGCATATGCACTAACCTTCCAATACATGAAAACCTGTTGACACCTGAGCGGGAAAAGCAACCAGCCTGTCTGTTGTAAGTCTGTGCAGTCTGTTGTTGTTTTTAATAAATGTTCGGATGTTAAACCCACACCAAGTTTGTCTTGTGATGAAGAACAAACATAACAGGGGCGGTACATATGCACCTGTCTACATCAACGGTGCTGAGGTCAAGGGAGTTGAGAGCTTCGAGTTCCTTGGAGTAAACATCACCAACAGCCTGTCCTGGTCAAATCACACAGACACCATGGCCAAGAAAGCTCGCCAGCACCTCTGCTTCTTCAGGAGGCTAAAGAAAGTTGGCATGTTCCCTTTAACACTCACCAACTTTTATCGATGCACCATAGAAAGCATCCTATCTGGATGTATCACGGCTTGGTGTGGCAACTGCTCTGCCCGGGACCAGAAGAAACTGCAGAGAGTTGTGGACACAGCCCAGCACATCACGGAAACCAGCCTCCACTCCATGGACTCTGTCTATACCTCTCACTGCCTTGCTGAAGCAGCCAGCATAATCAAAGACCCCACCCACCCACCCAGGTCATTCTCTCTTCTCCACTCTCACATCAGGGAGCAGATACAGGAGCCTGAGGGCACATACCACCAGGCTCAAGGACAGCTTCTGTCCCACTGTGATAAGATTATTGAATAGTTCTCTTATACGATGAGATGGATTCTTGACCTCACAAGGCAGGGAATGCGCCAGCAACCTGTGTTCAATTCTGCCGGCCGTCTGTAAGGAGTTTGTATGTTCTCCCCATGTCTGCGTGGGTTTCCTCCGGGTGCTCCGGTTTCCTCCCACATTCCAAAGACGTACGGGTTAGGAAGTTGTGGACATGCCATGTTGAAGCCGGAAGCATGGCGACACTTGTGGGGTTCCCCCAGAACCCTCTACGCAAAAGGTGATTTCACTGTGTGTTTCGACGTACATGTGACTAATAAAGATATCTTTTCTTATCTTGTTGTGACCTTGCACCTTATTGTCTACCTGCAATGCACTTCCCTGTAGCTGTGGCACTTTACTCTGTGTTCTGTTATTATTTTACCCTGTACTACCTCAATGCACTGTGTAATGAATTGATCTGTACGAACAGTGTGCAAGACAAGTTTTTCACTGTACCTCGGTACAGTGGACAATAATAAACCAATACATTTAACCCTGAAGTTTTGTATCAACCCCCAACCCAGCCTGAAGCCCCCTGTGAACTCCGGTGAAGTTGAACCCACCCACACTGTACATTAGCAAAAGAACAACATTTAATTCCCAGCCCCAATCGACAGTTATCACTAGCTAACCAGTCCTAACCAACAGTTTTTACTAGTTAACTAGTCCTGGATGACCACCCAATTAACTGTTAAGCTGCCACTAGCGGGCAGCTTGTCCTCATTAGCTATCCAAGCTCTCCATAAACAGTGAGACACAGAGCCTTGTGGTCAGCTCCTGTCCATCCCAGTGAACAGGATGACCAGCTCTGACCTCGCTGTTTGGCAGTATGGGCTGGAGGGGCCGAGTGCCCTGGCCCAAGGTAAAGCCGTGTGCTGGGCTGAATGGCCCTCACTGTCCAGCACTCGGACACACAGCAGGGTCTCAGGTACCTGTCTGGCGGAAGGTTGCGTCGTCACTGGGCAGAATGACAGAGCAGAGGCTGTTGAGCACCAAGGTGCCCAGTTTGGAGCCGCTATGCTCCGGAGACTTGTAGTAATCCAGCGAGTTCGTGTTGAGCAGGAACCAGCGTTTACGGAGCTTCAGCGAAGCCATCCTTCCCCGGCTCGCCACCTCCTTGTGCAGCCAGCCTGGAGATAGAAGGTAGGTGGTCACAGCCTGGGCGATGGGGACACAGCACAGAGAACACCCCACAGGCAGAGACCCCCAACGATGGGGGACACAGCACGGAGACCCCCACCGGCACAGAGACCCCTGGCAATGGGGACACAGCACAGAGAACACCTCACCCCGGCACAGAGACCCCCAACAATGGGGGACACAGCACGGAGACTCCCACCAGCACAGAGACCCCCAGCAATGGGGACACAGCACGGAGAACACCTCACCCAGGCACAGAGACCCCCAACGATGAGGACACAGCATGGAGACCCCCACCGGCACAGAGATCCCCGGCAATGGGGACACAGCACGGAGAACACCTCACCCCGGCACAGAGACCCCCAACAATGGGGACACAGCATGGAGACCCCCACCAGCACAAGAGACCCCCTCTGGCACAGAGACCCCCAACGATGGGGGAGAGAGCACAGAGACCCCCACCGGCACGGAGACCCCCGGCGATGGGGGACACAGCACAGAGAACACCCCCCCACCGGCACGGAGACCGCCGGCAATGGGGACATAGCATGGAGAACACCCCACCTCCACCACCCACTGGCACAGAGACCCCCAACGACAGGGAACACAATATGGAGAACACCACCCCTGGCACAGAGACCCCCAACATTGGTGGTGGGGGACATGGCACGGAGACCCCTGGTGATGGGGGACACAACACAGAGACCCCCAGCACAGTGAGACCCCAGCACAGGCCCCCATGAGAATGGAGAGACATCCCCTTCTACCCCCCAGACAGACCTGGTCACTGGGGACGGATCTGGTCACTGGGGACAGTTCTGGTCACTGGGGGACAGACCTAGTCACCACACCACAGGAAGGATGTGACTGCCCCAGCGAGGGTTCGGAGGGGATTTATGAGGGTGTTGCCCAGGCTGGAGAGTTCTCATTCTAAGGAGAAACTGTCTGGGCTGGGGGTGTCATTAGGACAGAGGGGGCTGAGGGGAGGTTTCACTGAGGTGTGAACAGTGATGGGAAGCCCAGACAGGGTGACTGGGAAGGAGCGGTTCCCCAGCAGGGAGATCAGTGACTGGGAAGGAGTGGTTCCCCAGCAGGGAGGTCAGTGACTGGGGGACAGTGTGTTGAATTAGGTTACCTGATTGGGGACTCGGGGAATTTCTTTCACTGTTTTGGATATCTGGAACTCACTGACTGTGAGGGAGGTGGAGGCAGAGACCTTCATCACTTGAGGGCTGCCTGGATGAGCACCTGAAGACCCCTGACCTGCAGGCCTGGAGTGGGGAAGTGGGCCATGGATACGATGGGCTGAATGGCCTCCTATGCTGTTAGTTTCTATGATTGTGCAGGGGAACACTTTGGATCTAGTGATCACAATTCCATTAGTTTCAAGATAATTATGGAGAAGGACAGGACTGGTCCTCAGGTTGAGATTCTAAATTGGAGTAAGGCCAATTTCGAGGGCATCAGAAGGGATCCGGCAGGCGTGGATTGGGATGGGCTGTTTTCTGGCAAAGAGATGCTTGATAAGTGGGATGCTTTCAAAAGTAAAATATTGAGAGTACAGAATCTGTATGTTCCTGTTAGAATAAAAGGCAAGGCTACCAGGTTTAGGAAACGTTGATTATTGAAGGATATTGAGGCCTTGGTAAAGAAAATGAAGGAGGTGCATATCAGGTATAGGCAGTTAGGATGAAATGAGGCGCTTGAGGAGTATAAAAAATGCAAGAGAACACTTAGGAGAGAAATCAGGAGGGCAAAAAGAGGACATGAGGTTGCTCTGGCAGACAGGGTGGAAGAGAATCCCAAGGGTTTCTGTAGCTATATTAAGAGCAAAAGGGTAGCAAGAGCCAAAGGGCCTGATTGTGTGCTGTAGTACTGCGGGATTGTAGATGGGGTTGTGAGGTGGGCAGGAGGCTGGGACACTGGGCTCTGGCACAGAGAATGTGGTCACAGTCACGGTCTTCCACTTCACCCCCACCCACCCCGAGCTCTGCTCCATCTCCTCGGGGATTAGAATCTGGCCCACACACTGCCCCCTCCCCTCGCCCCAATGCCCAATGACCGGTCCCCGTGCACACACTGACTATCTCTTACCGCGGATGATGAACTCTTGTCCATTGACGTGGCCTTTGGGTCTCTGAAGCAGTGTGATCCAGTGGTGCATCACCTCAGGGCTGTCAGCGTTACAGTGAATCACCCTGTTTGCTGTGATTATCAGGAAGGAGTTCGGCCTAAAAAAGTCAATCTAGTTAAAAGAGGGAGCATCACCCTCCTCACATCCCTTACCCCAGAGAGAGGGGTGACAGAGCAGGGAGGGAGCAGGGAAAGATGATGTGACCACATTAATGACACATGCCTGTCTTATGAGGATAGGTTGAGTGAGCTGGGGCTTTTCTCTTTGGAGAGAACGAGGATGAGAGGTGACTCGATAGAGGTGTACAAGATGATAAGAGGCATAGATCGAGTGGACAGTCAGAGACTTTTCCCCAGGGTGACAATGGCTAACACGAGGGGACATAATTTTAAGGTGATTGGAGGAAGGTATAAGGGGGATGTCAGAGACAAGTTTTTTTACACAGAGAGTGGTGGGTGTGTGGAACACACTGCCAGCAGAGGTTGTGGGGGCAGATACATTAGGGACATTTAAGAGACTCTTAGATAGACACATGAATGATAGAGAAATGGGGGGCTATGTGGGAGGGAAGGGTTAGATAGATCTTAGAGCAGGATAAAATGTCAGCACGACATCGTGGGCCGAAGGGCCTGTACTGTGCTGTAGTGTTCAATGTTCTATGTATGCTCTATGACTGTAGTATATCCCTGTGAAGTGAATGTAGGGAATCAGGATACGTGGTGTGAGGGGAGGGGGTATACGGGGTGTGGGGGGAACGACACACGGTGACGGGGGGGGGACACATGGTTAGTGGGGGGACACATGGTGTGGGAGGGAGACATGTAGCGACCGGGAGAGGACACACCGTGACAGGGATGGACACGCGGTGAGCGTGGGGTGACGTGGCGAGGAGGAGGACAGGCGGCGATGGGGGGGGGGGGGGGCGGACGCGGTGATAGGGAGACACGCGGTGAGCGTGGGGGGACGTGGCGAAGAGGAGGACAGGCAGCGACGGGGGGAGACATGAGGGGAACTGTGTGAGTAAAACAAATAGGTGGTTTCCCCTGGGATCAGGGGCGAGGCTGGGATCGGGGGCGGGGCAGGGATCAGGGGTGGGGCAGGGATCAGGGGTGGGGCAGGGATCAGGGGTGGGGCGGGGCTGGGATCGGGGGTGGGGGCCAGGTTCAGTTTCACCTGGACCAGCTCACAGAGTAACGAGTGACCCATACTGGCTGATCCTGGGGCACCTGCAGGTCAGATTCTCCACATTGGGGCCTTTATGGTGACCTGATAACTTCATGGTGACCGTCGCTGAGACTTTTTTTATTCCAATTTCAATCCTCCTCTTGCTCATTCAGTTGTTCCCAGTCCCAATCCAACAAGAAAGGAAAAACTGTTGAAGGGGAAACTGCAGGTTGGGCAGAGTTTTCCAAAACCTTTGGATTTGGGAAGTCTGTCGTTTCATCGGAAAACAGTCAACCCATGGATGAGAGAAGGAGTTGGAGAACAAACCGGGAAACACACAGCCCATGAGTTTGGGAAGGTTGCTGGAGCCATTTCCCAGGAGCAGAGTGATGATAGTGTGACAGCACAGTCCGTGAGGGTCTGTGACGAGCCACTAGGACAAATCATCCACTAGATTTTTGAGGAAGCCCAGAAAGTTTCACAAGAACATGAGAAACACGAGGTGGAGAAGATCAGCCCGCCCCACCAGTCAATGAGATCATGGCTGATCCAGTCTTGGCCTCAGCACCACTCTCCCACTCCCCCACACCCCTCCTCCCCCTTATATTCACATGTCTGTCAGTCTCCACCTCGAATATATTCAGTGACTCTTGTCTCCACCGCTCTCGGGGGAGAGAATTCTGGAGTCACTGCCCTCTGAGAGAGGAAAGTCCTCCTCATCTCCATCTGAGGTGGGCAACCCCTTGTTCTGAAACCATCCCTCCTGGTTCCAGATACCCCCAAGGGGGGGGAAGCATCCTCTCAGCACCCACCCTGTCAGTCCCATCAGAACCTTATATGTTGCAATAGGATCACTTCTTCTTCCAAACTCACATGTCATCAACTTCATCCCAGGAACTAACCCGTGAACCTTCTCTCCACTTTCTCCAGCATTAGCACATCCTTCTTTAAATATGGTGACCAAAATGGTCCACAGCATCCCCAGGTGTGCTCTCACCAATGCCCTGCAAAGTTGCATCAAAGCCTCCCACTGTTACACTCTGTACCCCTTGCAACAAAGACCAACGTTTCAGGAGCTTCCTGGTTACCTGCTGTACCTTCATGTTCCTCCTGTGGGCTTCAAGCCCCCAGATCCCTTTGTACCACAAAACTTTGTAGTCTAACTCCAGTTAAATCAATAATTTGCTGTTCCTTCCCTTGCAAAGTGGCTAACCTCACATTTCCCCACCAACTCCCTGCCCACTCTCACCTCCCTCTATCCCTCTGCAGGCTGCTGACTGTATCAGCAACAGATTGGGCTGCACTACAACCAAGTCATTAACAGCAAACAGCTGAGGCCCCAGCACTGATCCCTGTGCCCCCATTGGTTATTGGTTGCTAGTCCATTCATCCCAACCCACTGTGTTCTGTTTGCCACAGCATTACCCAGAGAGGAGCCAACAGGGTGGATACCATGAGGTTGTGTCCCTCGGCCGTAACTCTTTAACCAGGGACAGAGTTTCAGGTTAAAGGCCCCGACAAGGTGGAGAGTTCCTCATTCTGAGGGCTGTGACTCTTTGGACACTTAGCTTCCTGTCGTTCACATCCCAGTTGGGCCAGTCAAAGTGCAGCTGGCCTTTCCAGTACCTCCTCTTTATCCATCCTTACAGTTACTCACAACAATTTCCTTCACTGAGCCTCCAGCACCAACAGCGTGACGAAGCCTGATGTAAATTCTCATTCAGACCCTCACCCACACCCTCTGCCTCTGTGAGTGGATTTCCTTTCTGGCCTCTGATTGGCCCGACCTCTCCTTCAGCCCGCACCCATTCACATGCCCTCTGGGTTCCTTTTTCTGCTGGCCCTGATCTTTTCCAGTGCTCGACATTTGCCCCTTTTATTTTCTTATTAACTCTGAACTTCCTGTAATCAGCCGATTCCCACTTGTCAATAACCTGGTCCTGCTGCATACTTTCTGCTCAGATCTGTTCCACACTCTCTCTGTCCGGTCACCTGGTGAACTCTGGATTTCATTTCTCCCTGTTGCTGAAACATTTCCACTGTAAAGGTGTCCCAACATTCAGAGTTTCACTGGCCAAGCTTTGACCCAGATCGGATCCATTCTCATCCCACTGAAAATGGTCCTTCTGCAGTTGACTATTTATTGGACTGCTCTGTATTCTTTCCCAGAACTATTCTAAACCTCATGGCATTATGATCGTCGTTTCCTGGGCATACCCCCATTGCTCCACTTTGTCCTGCCTCATTTCCCAGAACCAAATCAGTAACGGTGCCTTGCTCATTGGGCTGGTGACCTACTGATCACAAAGTTCTCCTGAACCCAGTCAGAACCCCTGAGATCAGCAAATGGTGGAACAGATTGGGGCAAATGGCCACATGTCGCTGTGACGGTGAGCCTCACCTGTCAGGGTTATCAGAGGCACAGGTAGAATCGATGAGCCCCACGTCCACAGTGCCCTGTTCACACAGAGACAAGAAACATATTCATCACTGAAAGCAAAGAAACAACATCCCAAAACACACAAAATCCACTGCACCCCCCAATTCTCAATCTCAGCCTTTTACCATCCACATGTCCCACAGTACAATCCCAGGGGAGCAGAGTGCAGGGTAGACAAACTCCCTCCACACCGTCCCATCACACACTCCTGGGGTCAGACACAGAGTGAAGTCCCTCTACGCCATCCCATCACACACTCCCAGGGTCAGACACAGAGTGAAGTCCCTCTACACTGTCCCATCACACACTCCCAGGGTCAGACACAGAGTGGAGCTGTTCTGATTGAGCTGGGAGAAACCGAACAAAAACCTGCAGATAAAATTGTCCAACAACATCGGAGGAGGTGCAGAAGGTCTTCTAAACACCTCTGTGAGTGGTTGTTCCACTGAGAACTTCTGGTGAAGTTTATCACTGTTTGAGCTGTGTTTGTTGGCCTCTGCTGACTACAAAGTCCTTCTCACTGCAGCGACTGGCATTTTGCCAGAAGCCGTTTTACTCCTACGGTTGGGAGGGAATACTAGTTTTGTTTTCCCGCTGTCATCAGGGGAACCCCCTCCCTTCTGCCTCATCGTGTGCCCCTGTCGATGTGGGAGTGGGAGTATTCCTCGGACGTCTCAGCTTTTTGTGGCCCTGGAATTTCTCGGGACTCAGCGGAGTTTCCTGGCGTTGGAAGTAGCTGGCATCTTGCCAAGAAAGAGCCGTCGAGTGTGGGGTGTTTCCAACTCCCACAACAACGAAAGATTCCTTCCATCTCGCTACCTGTTTAGAAAAGGCTACTCTGGGGCTGCCAGTGATATTCTCCAGCTTTTTTGTAGAGACTCACAACATCGAGGTGAGGCGGCCAGACCGACAGGACCTGCTGACGCAGTAAGACCTAGGGGAGCGGCGAGAAGTTCTGAACGTTACCATCTCAGGACACCACTTACTTCCAGTGACTTTATCGGCAGGTACTGATCCCTTGACTTGGCAGCTATTCTTCTAGTGGTTTATTTCTATTTTGGACTGGGTTGCCACCATGCCAGACCAGACACCGGCAAGCCATGGACCTCTGAGGGGTTGTGCAAGAGCCGCAGCCTCCTCGGACGATGCCTCGTTTCGGGCGGTGGAACTCAAGTGAGGGGTGCAATGCATTTTGCCCCCTGGACTAACCATGGAAGCGGTTTCAGAGGCCATGGAGGACTTGGTTGGTGTGGGTGGCCTGCTGGCCTCCGAGAAGGTGTTCTGGAAGGTGGTGTTCTATCTACGGACCGATGACCTGGTGCATCGGGCCCTCAGTAGAGGGCTCACTGTGGACAAAACACTCCTGCAGCTGGAGCTGGTGACCACTGTTCCCCCTCCACCTTCCCTTGTGGATCAGGCGGGCGTGGGGCAGGACGGGGAGGAGCCGATGCGGACCAGGAAGGTGCGGAAGAAGAGCAAGCACCTCCAGAAGCAAACCCCTGGGGACGCAGAGCTCACGCCTATCCCTGCGCCTCGTACCGGGGATCCCATTTGCCCTGAGGGTCAGAGGGGAGTGTGCAGGTGGTGGGGGTAGTGGAAATCGGGGCTGCCGGAGAACCGGTGATCCCTACATCCGTGTGTTCCTCCAGCCTAGAGAGGAGGAGGAGTCTTTCTCCTGGTGGGGTGGACGGCACAGATGAGCAGGAGTCATCGGAGGGGGCGGGACCCAACGTAGAGGTTAGCCCCCAACCTGATTCCCCAGCTGCAGCCTCGTGCCCTGGTGATCCCCCTGTGGTGGGTGGGGAGGGGAACAGCCTCAGTGACATAGTGCGGGTGGAAGTCTCCACTGCCAATGGCAGCGTTCCTCCGTGCATGGCAGCTGAGACAGCCCTGGAACCCCCCCCACCCAGGATTTAGTGGGTAGCGTCTCCTTGGGGTTGGAATTAATGCAGAGAGTGGTGCGGCGGGGACCAGCCCCTCCCTCTCTCAGGATCTAGCTCCGGGTGGACCCCTAGCACTTGAGTCATCAGGGTCCTCCTCGAGCCCAGCTCCTGGGGCGAGGGATGTCCCCATCGTTCCGGCATTATTGCACCATGGTTCCCCGGATGTTCTGGGGGACGGCCCCTCTGCGGCTGTTCCTAGTGACGGGACTGAGGCAGAGGTGGAGTCGGCGGGTGGGGCTGAGGTTCTCACTGCACAGTGTGGGACAGGTGAGCTGGCGATTGCTGGTTCACACGGGGAGGACACTGAGGACTCTGCATGCAGTGAGGGGTTGGAAGGGGATTCGTTTGAAAGTGACCTCATGGATATCCTCGCCCCTCATGCTAGGTCCCCATTGATCCCCATAGAGGAGATCCAAGAGTTTATTCAGACCTCCGAAGGTGTGAAGCATCGCCCTAAATTAGCCTCCTTACACCGGGACAGCCAACCGAGGCTGGTTAAGTCACATTATGTCACCCTTCAACAGAAGGGGAAGGGGAAGCGGGTGACCGGGAACAATAGGCGCCAGCTTAATACCTTCCTGGATGACCTAATGGGAGACTCCAGGGCTAGAGGTGGTTACATTCCTTCGGAGGGTGGGGGGGTCACGAGGTGGGTCTGGCACTCCTCTTGCCTGCAAGGCAAAGAGCGGTCGCGTTCTTTCTGGGGTTTGCAGGGTGAAGAGCGGCTCTGCTCTCACCAGGAAGGGGAAGGGTGCCAAGGCCTAGTGTGCTCCTGACATGAAATGCACCATAGCCAGCCTTAATGTGAACGGCAGAAGGGATTCTCTCTGTAGGTTCCACACTCTCTCTGTCCTCAAGGAAGGGAGATATGCGGTGAGTCTCCTGCAGGAAACCCACCCCATCCCAGGAGATGAGTCCACCTGGCTCCTGGAGTGGCAGGGAGGGGTCTACATGAGTCACCTCAACTCCACCTCTAGTGGGGTGGCGATTCTGTTGGACCCTGGTTTCCAACTGGAAATCATGAAAGTTCAGGATGTTGTTCCTGGCCGCCTGCTCCACCTCACCGTGCGCCTGGACGGTGTGCCGTTCCACTTTGTCAATGTGTACGCCCCCAGGCGCGGGGTGCTGCAGACGGGCCTGTTCCGTCAGGTGTCCACCTTGTTTGGCTCCATCGACCCCAGGGACTGCGTCATCCTCTGGGGGGATTTCAACTGCACCCTGGAGGAGGAGGACCGCTCTGGCCTCCAGCACGACCCGGCGTCGGTGAAGACCTTGAAAGAGCTCATGGGGTCCTTTGACTTGGTGGACACCTGGCGGAACCTTCACCCTGACTCTAGTGCCTTCTCGAGGAGGTCTAGAGAGGGAGGCTCCCATATAGACAGAGTGTACATTTCCCGGGCGTACGTCTCCTGTGTCTCGGCGGCCTCCATGCGGCCGGTGCCGTGCTCGGACCAGCACCTAGTGTGGGCAGAGTTCACTCTGCTGCATGCGCGGGCGGGGTCCGCGTACTGGCACCTTAACAACCGGCTGCTGGAGGACAGCCGATTCAGGATTCGTTCAGAGCTTTCTGGATTGCCTGGAGGGAGAGACGGGAGGACTTCTGCTCCCTAAGGCTATGGTGGGATGTGGGCAAAGCCCACATCTGGTTTCTATGTCAGGAGTACACTAGGGGGTCGACCAAGGGGCAGGACTCTGAGATCGGGCGACTTGAGAGAGAGCTGCTTGACTTGGAGTCCTGTCTTGGTCTGACCGCTGGGGACCAGAGCCTGTGGCAGGACTGCCAGGAGAAGGAGGATGCGCTGAGGGCACTGCAGCTTGAGCAGTCCCGAGGCGCGTACGTGAGGGTGCAGATCCAAATGCTGCACGATTTGGACTGTGGTTCACCCTTCTTCTAGTTGGAGAAGCGGCGGGGAGTCCGCAAGCAGCTGGTAGAATTACTGGCTGCTGACGGATCCTCCGTCACTGATCCTGCCGAGATCGCCGAGGAGATCTGTTCCTTTTACGGGGACTTGTTCTCGCCGGACCCGTCCAGTGCATATGCGTGCAGTGTGGTTTGGAAGGGGTTGACGATGGTCGGGCCAGAGGCAGCGGAGTGGCTGGATGCTCCCCTGACTCGGGCCGAACTGTCCACGGCTCTTCAGCAGCTCCAGATGGGAAAGTCCCCTGGCCTCGACAGCTTGACCGTCGAGTTCCTTCAGACATTCTGGGATGTCCTGGGGGATGATTATGTCCTTGTCCTGGGGGAGAGCTTGGCCACCGGGGAGATGCCCCTTCCGTGGCGGAGAGCTGTCGTGGTCCTGTCGCCCAAGAAGGGAGACCTCCGCCTGTTGAAGAACTGGCGGCCGGTCTCTCTCTTGTGCCCGGACTACAAGGTCTTCACCCGGGCAATGGCCAACCATCTCGGCTCTGTGCTGCAACGGATCATACATCCGGACCAGTCCTACACAGTCCCAGGCCGGTCCATTCAGGACAATGTCCACCTGGTCCCGGACCTGATCCACCTGATCCGGGAGACTGGATCCCCGGCAGTTTTTCTCTCCCTTGACCAGGAGAAGGCATATGACCGGGTGGATCACAGGTTCCTGGAGGGCACTCTGCGGGCATTCGGGCTGGGACCGCATTTTGTGGCCCGGGTCCGGCTCTCGTACTCTGCCGCAGAGTGCCTGGTCAAGGCCAACGGTTCGTTGACGGCACCCATTTCCTTTCGGAGAGGAGTACGTCAGGGATGCCCCGTGTCCGGCCAGTTGTACACCTCCTGCATCGAACTTCCTGTCTCTCCTTCGGAGGAAGTTGACGGGTCTGGCTCCGCACGAGCCAGACATGGAGGTCATCCTTTTGGCCTACGCCGACGACGTACTCCTGATGATGACAGACCCCGTCAACCTGCGGAGGATGCGCGAATGCCAAAAGGTTTTCTCAGCAGCGGCCTCCGCCAGGATCAACTGGGTGAAATGTTCCGGACTCTTAGTGGACTCCCTGCCGGAGGAGATGACTCCATTTGTGTGGAGTACCGTACATCTCCTCTACCTGGGAGTCTACTTGAGTCCCTCTGGGGAGACCTGGCTGGCAAACTGGCAGGACCTGGAGACGAAAGTCATGGCCTGGCTGGGGCACTGGTCGGGCCTCCTCAGGGTGCTTTCCTATCGAGGCAGGGTGATGGTCATAAACCATCTGGTGGCCTCCATGTTGTGGTACCGGATGGTCACCTTAGTGAACTTCTTCTGGGGCAATAGGAAACACTGGGTCTCTGCTGCGGTCCTGAGTCTCCCATTGGAGGAGGGCGGACAGTCGCTGGTGTGTGACCCTGCAGAGATTCCTGTACGCCAAGCACCCTCCCAGGTGGCACGTGCTAGTGACGTACTTTCTCCGGTGGGGCCGTTGCCTTCATGAGGTGACACAGCTACTGCTGGAGGGTGTCAGCCGTGTTGCTCTGCGGAAGCTGCCCAGCTTCTATCAGGACCTGCTAAGAGCCTGGAACATGGTTGCCTCTGGCCTGGAGCCCCCTCCGCTGGTGGAGGGCGGTGCCCCAGCTGAGAGCTCAGATCACCCCTGCCCTGCCTCATCGGGTATCAGTGTGGCTCGGTTGTGTGGAGCGACTCCGGCTACTCAGCCAGAGCTGCTTGTCAGGCCCAGGCCCTGGAATCTTATCCGGGAGCCAGCCCCACACAACATGAGCCGCCTTTCATCGGCACCCATTGCGCCCTTCCGGGATGTAGGTAGGAGGTACCTGTATGGGCTGCTGCTCCGCACCCTCCACTTCCTAGCCCTTGTCCACCGTCCCGACACACCGTGGCGGGCGGTTTTTCCACCTGGGAGTGAGGGGGCTCCCCAGTGGAAGTCCCTTTACGGGGGTGTCCTTCCCATGTACATCAGGGACCTGGGGTGGAGGCTTCTACACAGGGCAGTGCCCTGTAATAAGTTTCTCAGTTTGTGCACGGATCGCCCAGCTGACTGTCACTTCTGTGGGCTGGAGGAGACCATGTACCGCATGTACATGGAGTGTGCGAGGTTGCAGCCCCTTTTTGCATATCTGCTTCTGGTTGCACTTTAGCCCCCACCTGTTCATCTGTGGTCATCCAGTAAGGAGGGGGCAAGGAGGGCTGAGGATATCCTGGTAAACTTGCTTCTGGGGCTAGCTAAGGTGGCTATCCGCGGGTCCTGGAAGTGGGTAGCGGGTGCTGCCCGGGCAGATTGCCTCGAGATGTTCCGGGGTTATGTCCGTGCCCGGCTAGCTCTGGAGAGGGAATATGCAGTGTCCACGGGTACCACGGAGGCATTCCGGGACCGTTGGGCACCGCGGGGGATAAATGTCATCCTTGGTAGAGATGGGGATATTTTAATTTAGTTTAGTTGTGTTAGTCATTGTGTTTAGTCACTGTTATTGTCTCTACCTTTGTAGTTTTGTAGTATTGTAGATTGTGTTTTGTAATAAAGGAATTTAAAAAAAAAGGGTCAGACAAAGGGTGAAGCTCCCTCTACACTATCCCATCGCACACTCCTGGGGTCAGACACAGAGTGAAGCTCCCTCTGCACCGTCCCATCACACACTCCCGGGGTCAGACACAGAGTGAAGCTCCCTCTGCACTGTCCCATCACACACTCCCGGGGTCAGACACAGAGTGAAGCTCCCTCTGCACCGTCCCATCACACACTCCCGGGGTCAGACACAGAGTGAAGCTCCCTCTGCACTGTCCCATCACACACTCCCGGGGTCAGACACAGGGTGAAGCTCCCTCTGCACTGTCCCATCACACACTCCTGGGGTCAGACACAGGGTGATTGGCTGCCAGCTCCCTCTCCCATTGCTCTTTTCAGCCAGTGGAAGTGTGTCATTCACCACTGCATTCTTCGGATTGGCCAGTTCATGACGCATCTCCCGCAGCTCCTGCTGTGTAGCACTGTGCACCCCGCTCAGCACTCGAAACCAATCACTGCCAAGAGAAGACCCCCATTAGTAAACAGCAGCTGCTGAACCCCCCCATCTCTCCCCACATCCCATCTCATCCCATCTCCCTCCACATCCCATCTCTCCACCCCCCCACCCATCTCCCCCCACATCCCATTTCCCCCCCTCAGCCCAGCTCCCCTGCCAACCCCACCCCCATCTCTTCCCAACACCAGCTCTCCCCCCACACCATTTCTCCCCCTTGAACCCTCTACCCCCCACACCGTCTCTCCACCTCAGCCAGCTTTCCTCCTCACCTCAGCTCTCTGCCTGAGCCCACCGCTCCACCTTCCAGCACCCCACCCACCCCATCCATCACCACTGACCTCACAGCCTGGTTGTCATTGCTGTTGGGGAGGGTTTAAATAGAATGGGAAGCTAGGAAGGGAGACAGGGGGGTGGAGACATCGGCTGGAATGGAGACAGTGGGGAGACGCCGGCTGGAAGGGAGACGGGGAGGGACGTCGGCTGGAAGGGAGACGGGGAGGGACGTCGGCTGGAAGGGAGACGGGGAGGGACGTCGGCTGGAAGGGAGACGGGGAGGGACGTCGGCTGGAAGGGAGACGGGGAGGGACGTCGGCTGGAAGGGAGACGGGGAGGGACGTCGGCTGGAAGGGAGACGGGGGAGACGTCGGCTGGAAGGGAGACGGGGGAGACGTCGGCTGGGAGACGTCGGCTGGGAGACGTCGGCTGGGAGACGTCGGCTGGGAGACGTCGGCTGGAAGGGAGACAGGGGCGAGACGTCGGCTGGAAGGGAGCCGGCGGGGAGACGTCGGCTGGAAGGGAGACTGGGGGTGGAGACGTCGGCTGGAAGGGAGACTGGGGGAGATGTCGGCTGGAAGAGAGACGGAGGGGAGACGTCGGCTGGAAAATCAGGGTGAAGGGATGATTAAAATTAGTAAAAGGTGCACTGGCACCTGAAGACTTTGTGCCATGATCCAGGAAGCAGCGGTAATAAATTGGATAATCTCGGAGCATAGCCTTGATCTGATGGTCATTGCAGGAATGTGGCAGCAAGGGGATCAGAGCTGGGAACTAGATGCTCAGTAATGTTTGACTTTCAGGAAAGGTGGGCTAAAGGAAGGGGGGGGGGGGTGGCACTGTTGATAACAGGTGAGTAAACACATGAGTGATGTCGAGTCCGTGTGGAGGACTGGTGGAGGGGCACCCAAACAACAGGCACACTGGAGGAAAGGAGCTAAATCAACAAATAACGGGGCCTGTATAACGAGCAGTGCATAACTACGGGAGAGTTTAACCTTGGGTTAATCAAACCGGAGAGAGCAGATGCAAGAACAAGTTCATTGAGTAAGGGGAGGAATGAAGTTGGAGGAGGAAAGGTATAGAGGCAAAGAAGTGGTAGAATCCAGCAAAGGAGGGCAAAAATAATAATAATGAAAAATAAACTGTGAGGGAAAACTAATGGGGGACACAAACACAGACAATAAGCAAATTCTTTAAATGTATAAAAAGGAAGATAGATCCTGGTGAAGATTGGCCCCAGGGAATGAGGCTGAGAAATAATTTTGCATCAGTTTTTATAGTGGAAGATGCTGTGAACATCACATCGATACTGAGTAATGCTAGGGAAGAATTAACTACCATCACCAGCAATAAATAAATAGTTCAAGGTAAATTAATGGGACAAAGGGTTGGCAGGGATGCTGCGGACCAGGATCCAGAAAATAGTGGCGACCGCGGGAGTGGGTGCATCGTGACTCTCCAAAAATCCTTCGATTCTGGAGAAATGTCAAAGAGAAGGTTAGGTTGTCAGGGTGAGGAAACTGTGACTCCCCTGTTCAAATAGGGAGGGAGACTGAAAGTGAGGAACTATGGGCTGATTAGACAAACATCTACTGCTGAAAAAATATCAGAATTAATTAAGGAAATAATAGCAACACTTTTGGAAAGTCCTCATCCAACCAGAGTCAACATGGTTTCATGAAGGGCAAAAAGTGTCTGACAAACTTACTGGAGTTTTATGAGAATGTCTCAACCAGAGTGGAGAGAGGGGGATCCAGTAGATGTAATGTATTTGGAATTCCAGAAGACAAGATGCATCACAAAAGGATGAGGAAGTGGAGGGTGGGTTAGTAGTTTTGCAGATGACATGAAGGTTGGAGGTGTTGTGGAAAGTGTAAAAGTTTGTCGCAGGTTACAACAGATGATAGACAGGATGCAGAGTTGGGCAGAGAAGTGGCAGATAGAGCTCAATCTGAAAAAGTGGGAAGTGATACACTTTGGAAGAACGAACTTCCAAACGAATGCTGAGGACAAGGTTAATGGCAGGATTCTGAGCAGTGTCGAGGAACAGAGGGATAGAACATAGAACACTACAGCACAGCACTGGCCCTTTGGCCCACAATGTAGTGCCAACATTTTATCCTGCTCTAAGATCTATCTAACCCTTCCCTCCCACATACACCTCCACTTCTCTATCATTCATGTGTGTATCTAAGATCCCTTATATGTCCCTAATGTATCTGGCCCCACCACCCCTGCAGACAGTGTGTTCCATGCACCCACCACTATGTGTAAAAAAACTTACCTCTGACATCCCCCATACCTTCCTCTAATCACCTTAAAAATATGCCCCCTCATGTTAGCCATTTTCACCCTGGGAAAAAGTCTCTGACTGTCCACTCGATCTATGCCTCTTATCATCTTGTACACCTCTATCAAGTCCTCTCTCATTCTCCTTCTCTCCAAAGAGAAAAGCCCTAGCTCACTCAACCTATCCTCATAAGACATGCTCTCCAATCCAGGCAGCATCCTGGTAAATCTCTCCACACCCTCTCTAAAGCTTCCGCATCCTTCCTATATTGAGGTGACCAGAACTGAACACAAGTGTGGTCTGACCAGAGTTCTATAGAGCTGCAACATTACCTTGCAGCTCTTGAACTCAATACCTCGACTAATGAAGGCCAACACTCCGTATGCCTTGTTTTTCAATAGTTCCAACACATCCTCTTTCCTCACATCGACATGCCCCAGCGTATCAGGCTGTCGTGCTCCATCCTCACAAACGTCAAGATCTCTCTCTCCAGTGAATACTGAAGCAAAGTATTCATTAAGGACTTCAACTACCTCTTCCGACTCCAGGCACGTTTCCTCTTTTATCCCTGATCGGTCCTACCCTCACTCCAGTCATCCTCCTATTCTTCACATACGTGTAGAACACCTTGGGGTTTTCCTTGACCCTACTCGCCAAGGTCTTCTTCTGCCCCCTTCTAGCTCTCCTAAGTCCATTCTTAAGCTTCCTCCTGGCTACCTTGTAACTCTCCAGAGCCCTGTCTGATCCTTGCTTTCTAAACCTGAGGTAAGCTTCTTTCTTCCTCTTGACAAGATGGAGTATCCTTCCTGGACACTCCTAAAAAACTCTTCCACATCTATCCCCTTTACACTAAGGAGGTGCCAAACAATATTAGGGAAGTTGAAATCATCCATGACAGCAACCCTGTTATTTTTTGCACCTCTCCAAATCTGCCTCCCAATCTGCTCCTCAGTGTCTCTGCTGCTATTTGGGAGTCTGTAGAATACTCCCAATAGAGTGATTGCTCCCTTCCTGTTTCTGACTTCCACCTACACTGACTCACGCTTTTACCTCCGTCCCTGTCCCTCCTGAAACATCCAAACCCCGGAATATCCAGCAGCCATTCCTGCCCTTGTGACAGCCAAGTCTCTGTACCTCATAGTTCCACGTACTTACCCATGCTCTAAGTTCATTACCCTTGTTCCTGATACTTCTCGCATTAAAGTAGACACACTTCAGCCCATGCAACTGACTGCAATTTTGCCCTTTCAAATGTCTATCCTTCCTCAGTCTTTCTACACTCTGCATCTACTTGTACACTAAATGCACCAACCTCTGACCTATCACTCGGTTTCCCATTCCCCTGCCAAACTAGTTTAAACCCTCCCTGCAAGAATATTGGTCCCCCTCCAGTTCAGGTGTAACCCATCCCTTTTGTACAGGTCGTACCTTCCCCAGAAGAGATCCCAATGATCAACAGATCTGAAACCCTGCCCCCTGCACCAATTTCTTAGCCAGGCATTCATCTGCCAAATCATCCTATTCTTACCCTCACTGGCACATGGCACAGGCAGCAATCAAGAGATCACTGCCCTTGAGGTCCTGCTTTTCAGTTTCCTACCTAACTCCCTATATTCCCTCCTCAGGACCTCATCTCTTTTCCTACCAATGTCATTGGTACCAATAAGTACCACAACCTCCGGCTGTTCACCCTCCCCCTTCAGAATGCTGTGGACCCGATCCAAGACGTCCCTGACCCTGGCAGCTGGGAGGCAACAAACCATCCAGGAGTCTCTTTCATGTCCACAGAATCTCCTGTCTGCCCCCCATACTATGGAATCCCCTATCACTACCGCCCTCCTCTTCTCCCCCCTTCCCTTCTGCACCACACGACCTGGCTCATTGCAGCTTTCCCCTGTAGGTCGTTCCCCCCCCCCCCCCCCCCCCCCCCCCCCCCCCCCCCCCCCCCCCCCCCCCCCCCCCCCCCCCCCCCCCCCAACAGTATCCAAAGCGGTAGACCTGTTATTGAGGGGAACAGCCACAGGGGTAACTCTGCACTACCTGCCTATTCTCCGTCCTTCTCCTGTCAGTCACCCAGCTACCTGCCTCCTGCAGCTTCGGAGTGACTGCCTCCCTGTAGCTCTTATCTATGAACTCCTCGGTATCCTGTAGGAGCCGAAGGTCATCCAGCTGCAGCTCCAGTTCCCTAACACAGTCTGTAAGGAGCTGCAGCTGGATGCACCTCGTGCAGATGTAGTTATCAGGGAGACTGGATGTCTCCCAGAACTCCCACATCTCACAAGATGAACACACCACTGACCCTGGAGCCATTCTCACTACTCTAGCCCGGCTCTAAAGGACAAATCAAAGAAAGAAAGAAACTTACCAGAGACTTACCTTAGCCTCTGCCTCCTCTCACCGAAGCCTCTTGAGCCAAAGCCTCATTTCCACCCCCCCACCCAACCTATTCTAACCCTGGTCCACTCCAACAATGGCCCCTCCGCTTGACCCAACCTTCTTTTTACTGGCTGCTGTTAATCAGCCAACCAACTGTTAAAAATTTGCAAATGTGCCTCTTTTAGACTCCTGCAAGGTGAAACTCACAAACACACACAGAGACCCACTTTTCAAAGCTTCTGCTTTGTCTTAGGAGGAAAGGTTGAGCAAGCGAGGGCTTTTCTCTTTGGAGCAATGCAGGACGAGAGGCTACTTGATAGAGGTGTATAAGATTATGAGGGGCATAGATAGAATGGACAGCCAACACCTTTTCCTCAGGGTGGCAATGGCGAATACCAGAGAACATCTGTTTAAGGCGACTGGAGGAAAGTTTAGGGGAGATGTCAGAGGTGAGTTTTTTTTTACACAGAGTGTGGTGGGTGCCCAGAACGCACTGCTGGGGATGGTGGTAGAGGCTGGTACAACAGAAACACTTTAAAGCCTCTTAGATAGCCACATGGATGTAAGAAAAATGGAGGGTTATGGGCTGTGTAGGAGGGAAGGGTTAGATTGATCATAGAACCATAGAATATAGAACAATACAGCACAACACAGGCCCTTCAGCCCACCATGTTGTGCCGACCTTCAAACCACACCGAAGCCTATCTAACCCCTTCCTCCCACATATCTCTCTATCTTAAATTCCTCCATATGCTTATCTAACAATCTCTTGAACTTGACCAACGTATCAGCCTCCACCACCACCCCAGGCAGCGCATTCCATGCACCAACCACTCTCTGGGTGAAAAACCTCCCTCTGATATCTCCCTTGAACTTCCTACCCATTACCTTAAAGCCATGTCCTTTTGTTTTGAGCATTGGTGCCCTGGGAAAGAGGTGCTGGCTGTCCACTCTATCTATTCCTCTTAAGATCTTGTACACCTCTATCATGTCTCCCCTCATCCTCCTTCTCTCCAATGAGTAAAGCCCTAGCTCCCTTAGTCTCTCCTCATAATCCATACTCCCTAATCCGGGCAGCATCCTGGTAAATCTCCTCTGCACCCTCTCCAATGCCTCCACATCCTTCCTATAATGAGGTGACCAGAACTGGACACAGTACTCTAAGAGTGGCCTAACCAGAGTTTTGTAAAGCTGCTTCATTACTTCGCGGCTCTTAAACTCGATCCCACGACTTATTAAAGCTAACATCCCATAAGCTTTCTTAACTACCCTATCCACCTGCGAGACAACTTTCAGTGATCTGTGGATATGAACCCCCAAATCCCTCTGCTCCTCTACACTGCCCAGAATCCAGCCATTTATCTTATACTCCGCCTTGGAGTTTGTCCTTCCAAAGTGTACCACCTCACACTTCTCCGGATTGAACTCCATCTGCAACTTGTCAGCCCAGATCTGCATCCTATCAATATCCCTCTGCAATTTTCGACAGCCATCCACACTATCCACAACACCACCAATCTTTGTGTCATCTGCAAACTTGCTAACCCACCCTTCCACCCCCTCATCTAAGTCATTAATAAATATCACAAGTAGTACAGGTCCCAGAACCGACCCCTGTGAGACACCACTAGTCACAGCCCTCCAATCCGAATGCACTCCCTCCACCACAACCCTCTGCTTTCTATAGGCAAGCCAATTCTGAATCCATACTGCCAAGCCTCCCTGGATCCCTTGGCCTCTGATCTTCTGAAGAAGCCTACCATGAGGAACCTTATCAAACGCCTTACTAAAATCCATATAGACCACATCCACTGCACTACCTTCATCAATCTTCCTGGTCACCTCCTCAAAGAACCCTATCAGGCTTGGGAGGCAAGATCTTCCCTTCACAAAGCCATGCTGGCTGTCCCTAATCAGTCCACGATTCTCTAAATGCTCATAGATCCTATCTCTTAGAATCCTTTCTAACAGCTTACCCACCACAGACATAAGGCTCACCGGTCTGTAATTCCCTGGTCTATCCCTACTACCTTTTTGAATAAGGGGACAACATTCGTCACCCTCCAATCCTCTGGTACCATCCCCGTGGACAACGAGGACTCAAAGATCCTAACCAACGGTTCAGCAATCTCCTCCCTCGCCTCACAAAGCAGCCTGGGGAATATTCCGTCAGGACCCGGGAACTTATCTGTCCTAATATTTTCTAAAAACTCCAACACATCCTCTCTGTTGATATCTACACACTCTAAAACATTACCCTCACCAACACTGTCCTCAGCATCATCAAGACCCCTCTCCTTGGTGAATACTGAAGAGAAGTATTCATTGAGAACCTCACCCACTTCCACAGCTTCCAGGCACATCCTCCCACCTTTGTTTTTAATCGGACCTACCTTTATTCTAGCCATCCTTCTGCTCCTCATGTACGTGAAAAAAGCCTTGGGATTCTCCTTAATCCTACTCGCCAAAGCCTTTTCATGTCCCCTCCTCACTCTCTTCAGCCCTTTCTTAAGTTCCTTCCTTGCTACTCTGTATTCCTCATGGGCCCTGTCAGGTCCTTGCTGCTTACACCTTATGCATGCTGCCCTCTTCTTCCTAACTAGTTGTTCCATCTCTCTCATCACCCACGGTTCCTTCACCCTGCCATTCCTTCTCTGCCTCACTGGGACAAATTTATCCCTAACATCCTGCAAAAGATCCCTCAACATCGACCACATCTCCATAGTACATTTCCCTTCAAAAATGTCATCCCAATTTACAATCCCAAGTTCTCACCTTATAGCATCATAATTCGCCTTTCCCCAATTAAATATCTTCCCGTCCTCTTTGCTCCTCTCCCTGTCCATGACAATTCTAAAGGTTATGGAGCAATGGTCACTGTCCCCCAAATGCTCACCCACCGATAGATCTGTCACCTGTCCCGGTTCATTACCTAAAACTAGATCTGATATGGCATTCCCTCTAGTCGGCCTGTCAACATACTGTGTCAGGAATCCGTCCTGGACACACTTAACAAACTGCGCCCCGTCTAAACCTTTGGCATGAAGTAGGTGTCAATCAATATTTGGAAAGTTGAAGTCTCCCATTATAATAACCCTGTTATTTTTGCATCTTTCCAAAATCTGCCTCCCAATCTGCTCCTCAGTATCCCTACTGCTACCGGGGGGCCTATAGAATACTCCCAGGAGGGTAACTGCTCCTTTCTTGTTCCTAACTTCTACCCATATTGACTCTAGAGAGGATCCTTCTACATTATCCACCCTTTCTGCAGCTGTAACTGTGTCCCTGACCAGTATCAACACCCCTCCTCCTCTTCTCCCACCCTCCCTATCCCTTTTAAAACACTGAAAACCAGGAATATTCAATATCCATTCCTGCCCTGATGTCAGCCATGTCTCTGTGATAGCCACAATATCGTAGTCCCATGTACTTATCCAAGCCCTCAGTTCATCTCCCTTATTCCTGATGCTTCTCACTTTTAAGTAAATGCACTTTAGCCCATTCACCTCACTACTTTTATAGCCTGTACTCTGCTTCTCCTTCCTCAAAGCCTCTCTACCTGTTTGATCTGACTTTTCCCCATCCCCTTCTTCCTCTGACCTACCCCTCTGCTTCCCATCCCCCTCGCAAACTAGTTTAAACCCTCCCGAACCACCCCAGCAAACCTGCCTGCAAGGTTATTGGCCCCCCTTGGGTTCAGGTATAACCCATCCTCTCTGTACAGCTCCCACCTTCCCCAGAAGAGATCCCAGTGATCCAAAAATTTAAAACCCTCCCTCCTGCACGAACTTCTCAGCCACGCATTTATTTGCCATCTCCTCCTATTCCTACCTTCACTATCACGTGGCACTGGCAGCAATCCCGAGATCGCTACCCTCGAGGTCCTGTTCTTCAGCCTTCGGCCTAGCTCCCTAAACTCACTTTTCAGGACTTTATCCCTCTTCCTACCTATGTTATTGGTACCAACATGAACCACGACTTCTGGCTGTTCTCCCTCCCGCTCTAGAATCCTGTGGATCCAATTATGGAGGAGGTGCTTACATAGTTCGGCACAACATCGTGGGCCAAAGGGCCTGTACTGTGCTGTACTGTTCTATGCTCTATGTTTAAAAGGTTTGGTCAGAAGAGCCCAAACGGAGACACAAAGCATCTATGGAGGGAAAAAAATAGAGCCTGTGGTGTTAGTGTCAACAGATGCTCGGCTAACAGGCGGGACACAGGGAGAGGGGTAAGGGGTCACAGATTCACAACCTGTGACCAGTAGGTACCACAGGGCTCAGTGCTGGGACTGCAACTGTTTTCAATTTACAGTAAAACTCTGCTAATCCACTATCCAACTATTTGGTTTGGCATCTGGCTCACTGGGAAATGTTTACATCCTCCCTGTCCACACACCAGCAGCCCCTGGTTCCTGTACTCCCTGACCAACCACTGGGGCACCAGTTCCCTTGCTGAGAGCCCAATTCCCACCCTCCCCACTCACTCACTGGGGTCCCCAGTACCTGCACTCCCTTTAAACTCACTCTTCTATTGCCTGCGCTCCTTGAAACTTACCTGGTTTACTGAAATGTCAGAGTGTAAGATCTTTTAAAAAAACTGAATTAAAAGTGTGTCAGAAGATTAACAGAATAATATCTGGCAATCCAGAATAATTTAGGTCACCCCACCCCCCCAACTCCTCCCTCGTCCTCACAATCTCCTTCACCTTCTCATTAACATGTTTAGTTATTTCTCCAGCAATAAAAGAGAAAGGAAAGGACTAGTCAAGATAAGTGTGGCTCCATTACAGGCAGTAGGTTGTGAGATTGGGAAATGACAGAGATAACTAACACTTTCTGTCTGCCTTCACAGAAGAAACAAAAATCTCCCAGTATTACTGGAGGCTCAAAGGTCCAGTGTAATGGAGAAGCAAAAGAAATTAATATTAATAAAGAAATGGTACAGGAGAGGTTAATGAGCCTTCAAATTGATAAATCCAAGAACCTGGTTTTGTGAAGGGGAGGTCCTGTCTGACCAACCTATTGGAGTTTTTTGAAGAAATCACAGGTAGGGTGGATAAGGGAGAGGCGGTAGACATTGTGTATTTAGACTTTCAAAAGGCCTTCGATAAGGTGCCTCACAAGAGACTGATTAATAAGATGAGAGGTCATGGAATTATGGGCAGGGTAGCAAAATGGGTGGAGCATTGGCTGGTTGGCAGGAAGCAAAGGGTGGAAATAAAAGGATCTCGTTCTGGTTGGTTACCGGTTACTAGTGGTGTGCCGCAGGGGTCGGTGTTGGGGCCTCTCCTTTTTACCTTGTACATCAATGATTTGGATGATGGAATAAATGGTTGTGTGGCTAAGTTTGCGGATGACACCAAGATAAGTGGAGGAGTAGGGAGCATAGAGGAAATAGAAAGAATGCAGAGGGACCTAGACAGTTTAGGAGAATGGGCAAGGAAATGGCAGATGAGATTCAATGTTGAGAAATGTGAAGTTGTACACTTTGGAAGTAGAAATAAGCGGGTAGATTATTATCTAGAAGGAGAGAAGATTGATAGTGCGGTAGTACAAAGGGACTTGGGGGTACTCATACAAGATACCTTAAAAGTTAACCACCAGGTTGGATCGGTGGTTAAGAAAGCGAATGCTATGTTGGCATTCATCTCGAGAGGTATAGTGTATAAAAGTAAGGAAGTGTTGATGAGGCTCTACGGGGCGCTAGTGAGGCCTCATTTGGAATACTGTGCGCAGTTTTGGGCCCCACATCTTAGGAAGGATGTGCTGACGTTGGAGAGGGTTCAGAGGAGATTTACGAGAATGATTCCAGGAATGAAAGGGCTTAAGTATGATGAGCGTTTGTCGGCTCTTGGACTGTACTCGCTGGAGTACAGAAGGATGAGAGGGGACCTCGTAGCGACATTTAAAATGTTGACAGGTAAGGATAGAGTAGATGTGGCTAGGCTGTTTCCCTTGGTGGGCGTGTCCAGGACCAGAGGGCACAATCTTAGAATTAGAGGGTACAGTTTCAAGACAGAGATGAGGAGAAGTTTCTTTACCCAGAGGGTGGTGAAATTGTGGAACTCCTTGCCATGCACAGCAGTGGAGGCCAGATCAGTGGGGGTATTCAAGGAGGAGATAGACAGATATCTAAATAGTCAGGGTATCAAGGGATATGGGGATAAGGCTGGCAAATGGGATTAGAATAGTTTTTTTTCTTCTTTTTTTCCCACCCCATTTCTTTTTCCCTTTTCCTTGGAGCAGACTCGATGGGCCGAATGGCCTGCTTCTGCTCCCTTATCTTGTGATCTTGTGATCTTGTGAGCTGTGGAAATGGTCGATAATGTGGTTCTCATCCTCCAGACTGGCAAATGTCACCCTTTGTTTTAGGGAAGGGGGAAACCTGTCAGCCAGCTGAGAGCACATGGGAAATGCTGGAACCTGCAATAACGGATGTGATGTCAAGAAAACGTCAAACCTGGTACAACATGGTGGGCTGAAGGGCCTGTTGCTATGCTGTACTGTTCCATGTTCTATGTTCTACTAATGCGACTGAGCAGAGACACCAGGCATTTACAACGGGGGAATCCTGTTGGACTAATCTGTTGGAGTCCTTTGAGCCAGAACATGCTCACCACCATGGCACAGAGGCAGCCAAGAATGCAATAACTACTGCCTTTGCCACATCCACAACCCAACAGGTGAACTGTACCTGGCATCCTCGGGTGACTCTGCCACAATGTGATAGGTTCTCTCACTCGTCACCACATCCAGAGCGTTCTCCTTCTCAACGTTGTCTACAATGGCTCTGCAAGACACCAGAAGGTCTGCTGGTAAACTAGTGCGGGCCAACAAAACATGGTGCAGAGAGGTGTGGAGTGGGGAAATGGGCAGGGGCAATGTAAAGACCAAGATTGTAGAGGGGGTGGAGGGGGGGAGAGCTCAGACTTGGATTGGGGAGGGGCACAGGCGAGGTGGTGGACAGCAGAGGAAACAAATCGAGGAGGTTGTACCGAACCAAATAACCTCCAGGTTGGATCCATGCTGGAGTGTGTCATGTCCATCTCTGGAGCCGCACTTCAGGGGTTATATCACAGGGTGGGGGAGAGCGTAGTGTGGAACAGTCTCAGCGGAGGGACTCTGGTCCTGACTGGAGAATCCGGGGCTGGTCCTGGAACAGAGAGGGTTGGGTGATCTAATGGGGTGTCCATGATAAAGGGTTTGATTGAGTAAGTGGAGGGTTGGTGGCAGATGACAAGCGGTGGAGATGACCTTATATCATTGAAACTTGAACTTTCGTGTAAAAGATTCTTGTCAGAAATGAACTATTTCTATTTCCACAGATACTGGAAAGAGCAAATAAACAGAAAATGTTGGAAACAGGCAGGTCAGGCAGCGGAGAGAGAAACGGTTAATGTTTTAGGTCCTGGATTCTATCACTCCCGTGAAGGGTCCCAGACCTGAAATGTTACCTCTGTTTCTCTATCCACAGATGCTGCCTGACCTGCAGAGTGTTTGCGGTATTTTCTGTTTCCATTTGACACTCTGTCAGGCTGGAGGTGAGAAGGATGTCCCCCACCATGGCCAGGGAGTGGACACCCAGGGGTGGTCTTGGAATCAGAGGCTGGACATTCTGCTCAAGAATGGGGAGAGACTTCTTCACCCACAGGGTGGTGAAGCTTTGGAATTCTCGACCCAAGAGGCACGGTCGCTGGGTTTGTTCATGACAGTGACCCAGAGTTCTTCATATGTTCAGGAAGTCTTTGGGTTATTGCTGGGGGATGGGCCGTGAGCTCAGTGAATGGAAGATGTCCTCCTCCTGCAGCAACAAGACCGGTGTGGGGGAGATGGGGAGATGGGGAGATGGGGTGAGGGGAGGGGGAATGGGGTGAGCGTGGGTGGGGTGAAGGGGGTGGGGTGAGGAGGCGATGGGGTGGGGTGGGGTGAGGGGGGAATGGGTGAGGGGATGGCGTAAGCTGGGTGGGGTTGGGGGATGGGGGTGAGGGGGATGGGGTGTGGGGAATGGGTTGGGGGTGGGGTGATGGGGTGAGGGGGGATGGGGATGGGGTGAGAGGGGTGGGGGGGATGTGCCGCCTCACCTGGCCCCACGGACGTCAATGCTGCCCTTCAGCCGGTCCTCGGCATCATTCTCGAAGTACAGGAGTCGGCTGCCCCGCAGCACGAACCAGCGGCGTTTCCAGTTGCGACGGGACAGGGTGGACAGACCACCCCCCTTCTTGTACAGCCAGCCGGACTTCAGCGCCTCCTGCTTGGCCCGGAACCACATGACGGTGCCGTCCTTCAGCACAAACCAGCGCCGTCTCCACGGGTTCATCAGCCCGCCTGCAGCCCGCCAAAGGTCACAGGTCAGAGAGTGCAGGTCACAGCAAGGGTCAGCTGGGGCCCCGTCAATGATGGTGCCAATCCGTGTGGGACTGGGATCTTCCCGGTTCCTGACCTGGTCCTGACCCTCTGAACTGACCAAAGGAGTAGGAGGCCATTCAGCCCCTCGACGCTGCTCCACTATTTCCTCACCCACTCTCCTGCACTTCCCCACTCACCCTCCGTTCTGTTACTGACCGGAAATCTCTCTCAGCCCCGTACACCCGAGTCCTGTCCCCACAGCCCCCTGTGGCACAGAGTCCCAAACTCACACCCCTCAGAGGGAAGAAATTCTTCCCCATCTCCTCCATGACTGGGCTCCCTTTGACCTGCACTCCTGCATGAGTCAGAGTTGAGTCACGCGCACGGGAACAGGAGTCAGGTCGAGTCACGCAGAGTCACACAGTCATGCAGAGTCACAGAGTCGGAGAGTCACGCCTCCTTCCTGCAAGAGTAGAGTCGAGTCATGCACCACGGGAACAGGACCCTCACCCACCAGATCTGCGCCAACACTCAACCACTGATTTACAATCCCACACTTCTCCCACTTTTTCCCCCACATTTCCATCAACTTTCCTTAGATTCCACCCTCCACCCACACACTGGGGGAAATTTACAGCGGCCAATTACCCCACTGACCCACACATCTTTGGGGGGAAACCGGAGCACCCGGGGGAAACCCACGCGGTCACAGGGAGAACGTGCAAACTCCACACAGACAGCGCTGGAGGTCAGGATCAAACCTGGGTCTCTGGAGCCGTGAGGCAGCAGCTCTACCTGCTGAGCCACTGTGCCCCCCTCCCAGCATGTGCCCTGCCTTGCCCCCAAGAATCTTGAACGTTTCAACAAGATCACCTCTCATTCTTCTAAATTCCAATGCATAGAGTTGCTGCAAAACAACAAATTTCACGACTTATGTCAATGATAATAAACCTGATTCTGATTCATACGTCATTAAATGAACAGGTATAAATGACTGCAGTCCCAGCACGGATCTTGTGGTACCTCACTGTCAATCCGAGAGTAACCCCTTGATCCCATCTCCATGCTTCCTGCCTGATAGCCAATCGTCCCTCAATGCCAAAGTTCCAACACTCTGTCCTTGTCCTGAACACTGGACCCTGATCCTGTCCCGAGCAGTGGGCCCTGGCCCTGTCCCTGCCCTGAGCAGTGGGCCCCGGCTCTGTCCCTGCCCTGAGCAGTGGGCCCCGGCTCTGCCCCTGCCCTGAGCAGTGGGCTCCGGCTCTGCCCCTGCCCTGAGCAGTGGGCCCTGGCTCTGCCCCTGCCCTGAGCAGTGGGCCCTGGCTCTGCCCCTGCCCTGAGCAGTGGGCCCTGGCTCTGTCCTGAGCACTGGGCTCTGTCCCTGACAGGCTCCCTACTCCTGAGGCTTACCTTTCATGTACAGGTAACTGTGGAAGTACGGGTTCCCAGAGATGAGATGCTTCGTACTTTGGCCTGTGCCGAGCTCCTCATCAGTGTCAACCTGTAGATCGAACTCCTCCTCACTGTCCACCGCCTGTGCAGGAAGAAGGGCAGCGTGAGAAAGTCTGCACATCTACCTTATCCATTGCAGGAGCTCACTCTGCCCATGACCACCTCTTGTACCAAAGCTGTACTTCAAGGAAGAGAACAGTGACATCCTGAAGCATATCCACGTTACGAAGGAGGTGGTGTTGGCCTCCTTGAACCTCATAAAGGTGGATAAATCCCCAGGGCCTGACTAGCTGTATCCCAGGACAATGTGGGGAGCTAGGGAAGAAATTGCTGGGGCCTTGGCAGAGACTTTTGTGTCTTCATTATCCACACGTAGTACCAGAAGACCGGAGGGTGACGAATGCTGGACAAGGGCTGCAAGGACAAGCCAGGGAACTGCAGGCCGGTGAGCCTGACACCAGTGGTGGGAACGTTACTGGAGGGGATTCTGAGGGACAGGATGTACTTGCATTTGGAAAGGCAGGGACTGATTGGAGGTATTCAGAATTGCTTCGTGTGGGGGATATCATGTCTCATGAATTTAATTTGATTGAGGTTTTTGAGAAGGTGACCAAGAGGGTTGCCGAGGGTAGGGCAGTTTACGTTGTCTACATGGACTTCAGCAAGGCCTTTGACAAGGTCCTGCAGGGTAGGCTAGTCCGGAAGGTGAGATCACATGGGATTCGGGGTGAGATGGGAAATTAGACACAAGGTTGGCCTGGTGGTAGGAGGCAGTGGAAGGGTGTTTTTCAGATCAGAAGCTTGTGACCAGTGGTGTGCCACAGGGATTGGTGCTGGGTCCCCTGCTGTTTGTCATCTATATTAATGATTTGGATGACAATGTTGTTCGCATGTAGGTGTCATGATTACTAAGTTGGCAGATGACACCAAAATTGGTACTTTAGTGGACAGTAAAGAAAGTTGTCTAAGATCCAGAGCAACAATGAGAGTGGGCAAAGGGATGGGGGGGTGGAATTTAACTCAGGCGAAAGTGTAACGCTTAGCGTAACGCTATTACAGTGCCAGCGACCCAGGTTCAATTCGCACCGCTGTCTGTCCTCGTGTCTGCGTGGGTTTCCTCCGGGTGCTCCGGTTTCCTCCCACATTCCAAAGACATATGGGTTAGGAAGTTGTGGCCGTGCTATGTTGGCGCCGGAAGCGTGGCGACACTTGCGGGCTGCCCCCAGAGCACTCTATGTAAAAGATGCATTTCACTGTGTGTTTCGATGTACATGTGACTAATAAAGGTATTGTAATCTTGTGATGTATTTTGTGAAGTTAAACTCGGCCAGGACACTCACAGCGAATGGCAGTGCCCTGGAAAGTGCACCCTGGGCTACAAGACCTTGGGCTACAAGTACACAGGAGGAAAATAAACAAACTGCCAGAGGAAGTCAGTGGGTCAGGCAGCACCTGTGGGGGGAAGTGGACAGTTGGCGATCAGGCCAAGACCCTTCATTTGGACTGAAAGATAGAGGGGGGATGGGCAGTTTAGAGAGGTGAGGGGGAGGGATGAGGCAAGAGCTGGCAAGCGATAGGTGGATCCAGGTAAGGAAGGGTGATTGGCAGATGCAGTCAGGTGGAGGAGGAAGGGTGGAGATTAGCGACAGAGGCTGGGAGGTGGGAGGTGGAGGCAACAAAGGGCTACAGGTGATGGAATCTGACAGGAGAGCCGGGGCTTTACTCTGGAGAGGAGGAGGATGAGGGGAGACATGACAGAGGTGTACAAAATATTGAGAGGAACAGATAGAGTGGACAGCCAGCGCCTCTTTCCCAGGGCACCAATGCTCAATACAAGAGGGCATGGCTTTAAAGTAATGGGTGGGAAGTTCAAGGGAGATATCAGAGGGAGGTTTTTAACCCAGAGAGTGGTTGGGGATGGAATGTGCTGCCTGGGGTGGTGGTGGAGGCTGATACGTTGGTCAAATTCAATAGATTACTAGATAAGCATATGGAGGAATTTAAAAGAGAGGGATATGGGGGAGGAAAGGGGTAGATAGACTTAGGCGAGGTTTAAAGGTTGGCACAACATGGTGGGCCAAAGGCCCTGTATTGTGCAGTACTCTTTTATGTTCCATGATTGAGAGGGAGGTGACACATGGATACAAGTGCACAGGTTTATCAAATTATGAGGGCATAGTTTAAGGTGAGAGGGGAAAGATTTAAAGGGGACCTGAGGGGCAAGTTGCTGACCAAGATGCTTATGCACGTTGGTCCCATTTGCCTGCATTTGGCCCATATCCCTCTATCCTATCCATGTACCTGTCCAAATGTCTTTTCAATGTTGTTAATGTACCTGCCTCAACCACTTCCTCTGGCAGCTTGTTCCACATACTCACCACCTGCATCTGAAAAAGGTCCCCCTCTAACCTTAAACCCATGCCTCTAGTATTTGATAATTCCACCCTGGCGTAAAGACGGCGACTGCCTACCCTATCTATGCCTCTCATAATTTTGTAAACCTCTGTAAGAGGTGTGCAGACTGACACATGGACAATAGAGGGATAAGGACTACGTGCAGGGCGCAATGAGATTCCTTGCTTGAGTGAAGCTCACAGAGGAAACGGTGCACATGGTAATAAGAAATGCAACAATAAGTGATGAGCACAAGAAGCAGAATGGTCCAAAGTTTGTAGTCCGATCTGAAGTAGTGCGAAACGAACTGAAGTGCCAATAACGGAGTTAATAACAGAGGTAAGGTAGAGTCCGAGGATATGGCAGCAGGAAGGGGATGTGGAAGGTGGCATCACTCACCAAATCGGACCCTCGTGAGTATGTCTCCACACTCTGAGATGGCCTCAGACCATCCTGGCTGCCAGCTGCCTCTCCTGCTGCTGGCTCATCCATTTCATCGTGGTCATAATCTGACTCAACCTCGGGGGGCAGGCAGTAGATCGGCTCCTCATCGATGTCTGCGTTGGGGGACCCCAACACAGTGTTGTAGATCCCCTCTCCACCTGGCCGGCCCTCTGTTGTGTAGTCCGGTGAGATGAGTCTGACCTCTCTCTCACTGGACAGTGGAAGGTTGACGTACACACTGTCCTGGGAGCAGCTGCTGATTGGCATCTGTCTATCATTGGTGCCGGGGAGAGTGACCACTGGCCCCTCGTGCTCCTCTTGCACTGTAGAGCTGGTGTCCAGGCCACTGGCTTCACCAGGCAGAGACTGACCACACCCGTCCAGTCCTTCAAAGTTCAGCAGCTCCAGGAACTCCTGTGTCACTCTGGAGGCTTCATTCTCCAGGCGAAGGATCTCCTCTTGTCGTTGGCTCTCCGCCTCGCTCTGTGATGGACTGTACACACTCTCACAGCTCGAGCCCTGCTGATTCTGCAGCCTCTGGATCTCGTTCTCCAGCCGGACTATCTCCTCTATCTGCTTGTTTTCTGCTTGTGCCAAATCCATCAGCTCCTCCGTCTGCCGTGACCCTCGGCTGGTCTATGGGAAGGACACATCAACAGAGAACCAGCAAACTAACTCTGAGAAATGGAGACAGTTCTCCCGCTGGGAGCAATGGGGCCTTACCTGCTCTGAAGACAGAGGTCCCTCTGAGATCTTCAGCCAACTGCTGCTGAGGGAAAGGAAAGGGATGTGTTAAATGGATCGTCACTGTCTGTGGTGGGTCAGAGGCAGGATTCAAACCCTGTGCCCACAGTCACGGGACCCCCCCACCCTCCTCAGACCATGGGGCCGCCTCCTGCCCACCTTTGGCGGGGTCTCCGATCCCCCTCAACACAACTGTTCCCACTCTCCCAGTGGACCACCCATGGCCCACACTCCAGACCCGAGGGTCGGGGGACCTGAGGCACCAGGCACCACCCCCATCCATCCATCCTCACCGACCACAGCCCAACTCCAAACCCCACCCCCATCTACCCCTCATTACCCTAACCCACACCTGACCCCAAACACCACCCCCATCTACCCCTCACTACCCTAACCCGCACCTGACCCCCCAAACCCCACCCCCATCTACCCCTCACTACCCTAACCTGCACCTGACCCCAAACCCCACCCCCATCTACCCCTCACTACCCTAACCCGCACCTGACCCCCCAAACCCCACCCCCATCTACCCCTCACTACCCTAACCCGCACCTGAACCCAAACACCCATCTACCCCTCGCTACCCTAACCCGCACCTGACCCCAAACACCACCCCCATCTACCCCTCACTACCCTAACCCGCACCTGACCCCAAACACCACCCCCATCTACCCCTCACTACCCTAACCCACACCTGACCCCAAACACCACTCCCACCCTCATTCATCCCATCCTCACTCACCCCCACCAACCACAACACATCCCATCCCACTCCCACCCTAACCCCACCCCCAACACCTCACCCCCACTCCGACACCACCCACCAGACCTGCACGCCCACCCCCCCATTCCCCAGACTTCCATCCACAGGCTCCCTACCTGTTCCCCTCATCGCTCTCTGGCCCCTCATCCTGGACCGGAGTCTTGCTCTGCACCTGCCGAGTCCTGCGCTCCTCCTCGTGCCACCGGTGTTGCAGGAGCTGCCAGACTAGGCGGCGAGCGAGCTGCCCCCTCCAGTGTTTCTGCAGCATGAGTGCAGCCCAGCGCAAACGCAAAAAGCGCTGCCGCCAGAGGTGGGCACGGTAGTTCTTCTGAATGACCACCAGGCTGGTGAGGAATGTCCGATAATGCATCCTGCAGACAGCGAGAGGGGCCATGAGGAGCAGCAGGAAGTGGAAAGACACCCCGGGTGTCTCAACCCCCACTCAGTAAAGTCTCAGACCCCAGTGAGGGTCGGTGTGTGTGGGACCCGTCGCCCACTGAGGGTCGGTGTGTGTGGGACCCGTCGCCCACTGAGGGTCGGTGTGTGTGGGACCCGTCGCCCACTGAGGGTCGGTGTGTGTGGGACCCGTCGCCCACTGAGGGTCGGTGTGTGTGGGACCCGTCGCCCACTGAGGGTCGGTGTGTGTGGGACCATCCCCCAGTGAGGGTCAGTGTGTGTGGGACCCGTCGCCCACTGAGGGTCAGTATGTGTGGGACCGTCCCCCAGTGAGGGTCAGTGTGTGTGGGACCATCCCCCAGTGAGGGTCAGTGTGTGTGGGACCATTCACCCACGAGGTGCAGGGGGAGGTTACCGGGGAGTCGGGAGGTCAGGGGAGGGTATCGGGTCATACTGACCTTGCACGGTGGCCCCGGATATTCGCCTGCAGGGTCACGGCTGCTCGTGTTCTCTCTGCCGCTCGGCCCTTCTCCAGCTGCTGTTCCAGGGCTTCCTTCAGAAATACCTGCAAGAAATGACAGAGACGGTCAGTTCCAGATGTGTGCTCGGCTCCAGATGTGGTACAGGGTCATTTCCAACTGTGGTGGTTCCAGCTGGGGGGTTCCAGCTGTGGAGGGGGATTACAGCTGTGGTGGGGGGGTCAGTTTTGGCCTCGATTGTGAGCAGCAGTGGTATTGCGGGATGAGGGTTTGGGGGGTAGGGGAGGAGGACTGGGCCAGGGGGATGTTTCCATTCTCCACCCACGACACCAACAGCTCCAGGCAGCAACATTAACCCCTTCAGTCCCAGCAGCCTGACTCTGCTCCGTGTCTCTGACTCCCTCCCCCTCCCTCTGGGCCACCTCCAGTGTTGCTCCCCAACCCACTCTCCACCCGTCCCTCCCATCCCTCTCCTCTCCACCGACCCCTCCTCCCCCTCCCTAAACAGTTGCCTCCAAGTTCTGGGTTCCCCCACAAGAGGCAACATCCTCTCCACGTTCCAGCCTCTGCAGACCCTCAGGATCTCATTGACTCCTTCAATTCTGCCAAGGTCCGCAGTCCTGACGCAGGGTTTCGACCCGAAATGTCGGCAATTCCTTTCCTCCCACAGACGCTGCTCAACTCACTGAGTTCCTCCAGCAGTTTGTATTTTGCTCCAGAGAATTCCACCTGACCCACACTTTGGGTGAAGTTGGGGCTGGACCTATGGGTTGGAATGGGGGAGGAGCTGTGGGCTCAGGCACCCGTATTCACAAGGAGATGGCACGTCTCCCAGAGTGGAGCGATGCTGAGCAGAGTGTGGGACCATCAGTTCGATCAGAGAAGGAAGAGGTTAAACCATTCTGCTGTGGGTGTGGGCACAGTGGGCCGAGACAGCCACCGCGTGTTGAAGGAAACTCCTTGTCCCTCAGGGTTAGATGCGGGACGTGACTAAATTTCTCAACTATTCCATTTGTTCCTGCTTTAGAGCAACACAATCACCAGCTTCAATAACTCTCAACCTCTTAATCAGTGAAACTACACTGACAAAGTAACTGTGGGACCATCCCCCAGTGAGGGTCAGTGTGTGTGGGACCCTTCCCCCAGTGAGGGTCAGTGTGTGTGAGACCCTTCCCCCCCAGTGAGGGTCAGTGTGTGTGGGACCCGTCCCCCAGTGAGGGTGTGTGTGTGTGTGTGTGTGTGTGTGTGTGTGTGTGTGTGTGTGTGTGTGTGTGTGGGACCATCCCCCAGTGAGAGTCAGTGTGTGTGGGACCATCTCCCAGTGAGGGTCAGTTTGTGTGGGACCGTCCCCCAGTGAGGGTCAGTTTGTGTGGGACCGTCCCCCAGTGAGGGTCAGTTTGTGTGGGACCGTCCCCCAGTGAGGGTCAGTTTGTGTGGGACCGTCCCCCAGTGAGGGTCAGTGTGTGTGGACCCTTCCCCCAGCGATGGTCATTGTGTGTGTGTGGGACCGTCCCCCAGTGAGGGTGTGTGTGTGTGTGTGTGTGTGTGTGTGTGTGTGTGTGTGTGTGTGTGTGTGTGTGTGTCAGTGAGAGACCTGTCCCCCAGTGAGGGTCAGTGTGTGTGGGACCTGTCCCCCAGTGGGGAGTCGGTGTATCTGGAACTGTCCCCGGTGAGAGAGGGTACAGTCCCACATATGTAATATAAAGAGTATAACAGTGGATGAACTCAAAGCTTTAATTAACACAGGTGTGTACCATAGTGTGGCCAGAGTACAGAATTTTCAGGTGAGACAGTAGGGGGGTGGGGTGTGAAAGGGGAGGGGGTACTGCACTGTTAGTCAGGGACTGCAGTCGGTACGGAGGGAGGATATCCCAGATGGCTCCTCAAACGTGCCCTCATGGGTAGAGATCAGAAACAAAAAGGGTGTTCATCTTGCTGGGGTGTATTACAGACCTCCCAATGTCAACAGGAGGTAGGGGAACCAATATGTAGAACAGATATCAGAGAGATGTTATATAATTAGGATCATTGTACTGGAGGATTTCAATTTCCCAAATATTAACTGCGATCGCCTGAGTGTTAAAGGCTTAGAGGGGTGGAATTTGAGGTTTGTCCAGGAAACCTTTTTGACACAGTGTGTAGATAGACCAACGAGGAGAGATACGTTACTGGACCTTATCTTGGGGAACGTAGCTGGTCAGGAGGAGGGAGTGTCAGTGGGGGAGCATTTTGTAGTGACCATAACTCCATACATTTCAAGGTGGTTATTGAAAAGGATAAGGATGGACCAGGAATAGAGGTCTTAAATTGGGGAAAGGCAAATTTCATTGACATAAGACGGGACCGGCAAAGGTAGACTGGGAGCATCTACTTGTAGGTAAGTTACATCTGCACAGTGGGAGGCATTCACAGGGGAAACAGCGGAAGTTCAGGGCCAACATGTTCCTGTCAGGGTGAAAGCCAGGTGTGACAGGTATGGGGAACCCTGGATGTCGAGGGATATTGAAGGTTGGATGAACAGAGGAAAGGAAACGTGTGACAAGTATCAGGAACTAATCTCGGGGGAGGGCTGTGAAAAGGGGAGATAGCCACTTAAAGGGGAAGTAAGGAAGGCAAAGAGGGGTCACGAGAAATCACTAGCAGACAGGACTAAGTAAATCTGAAGGCATTTTATGCTTGGGGCAAAAGAATAACCATGGAAAGAGTAGGGCCCATTAGGGACAACTCGGACAATCTGTGTGAGGAGCCAGCAGGTACAGGTGAAGTCCTAAACGAATACTTTTCCATCAGATTCACTAAAGAAACAGACTTTGTAGTTGGAGGATTCAGTGGGGGAGAGGGTGAAAGTCTAGTGCAGGTCTCCATGAATAAGGAGGAGATACTCGCTGCCTTAGTGGGATTAAAGGTGGATAAATCCCCAGGACTGGATGGGATTTATCCCAGGTTGCAGCTGGAGGCTAGGGAAGAGATTGCAGGGGTTCTGGCTGAGATTTTTAAATCCTCCCCGGACATGGAGGTACCAGATGACTGGAGAGCAGCAAACAAGAACCCCTTTTCAATAAGGGCAGCAGGGAAGAGCCTGGTGATTACAGACCTGTGAGCATCACGTCAGTGGCAGGCAAGGTACTGGAAAAAGTTCTGAGACACAGGATTAATGATCACTTGGAAAGGCAGGGACTGATCAGAGACAGCCAGCATGGCTTTGCCAAGGGCAGATCCTGTTTAACCAATTTGATTTAATTTTTGTATAGGCAGCAAAGTGTATTGATGAGGGCAGTGAAGTAGATTTCAGTAAGGCCTTTGACAAGGTCCTACATGGGAGACTGGTCCAAAGGGTTAGGGCCCATGGGATTCAGGGCAAGCTGGATCCAAGATTAATTTGGCAATAGGAGACAGAGGGTGTTGGCAGAGGGTTGTTTTGTGGTTGGATGCCTGTGATCAGTGGTGTTCCACAGGGATTGGTGCTGAGACCCTTGCTTTTGTAATATACGTGAATAGCTTGCATGTGGAAGAGGGAGGCCTGATCAGTAAATTCACGGATGACATGAAGATTGGTGGAGTTGTTCATAATGTGGAGGGCAGTCTTAGGCTGCAGGGAGACATCGATGTGTTGGTGAAATGGGCTGAGAAATGGCAGATGGAGTTTAATCCATACAACTATGAGGTAAAGCATTTTGGGAGCAGATACACTGTGAATGGTAGGGTGTTAGGGAGTATTGAGGTACGGAGGGACCTTGGAGTACATCCATAGATCTTTGAAGGTGGAAACACAGGTGGATAACATGGTTAGAAAGGCAATATGGGATACTGGTCTTCATTGGTTGGGGCATTGAATACACAAGTCGGGAGGTTATGCTCAAACTTTATAAAACCTTGGTCAGACCTCAGCTGGAGCACTGTGTGCAGTTCCAGTCACCACACTAAATGAAGGATGTGATAGAGCTGGAGAGGGTGCAGAGGAGATTCGCCAGGATGTTGCCTGGGATGGAGCCGTTCAGTTATGAGGAGATTCTGGGTCTGTTCCCCCTGGAGCGGAGGAGGTTAAGAGGGGACATGACTGAGGTATATAAAGCTATGAGGGGTGTAGACAGGGTAAACTGCAGGAAAGCTTTCCCCACATCAGAGGTGGATAAAAGTAGAGGACACAGATTTAGGGTAAGGGGGAAGAGACTTTGAGGAGAAGTGGTGATATTGGACCAAATGCAGTATAATTCTATGACAATCCTGCACCATCACCCTCTATCACCTATCACCAAGCTAATTTCAGAACTAATTTGTCAACTTTCCTTGCATCCCCTGGGCACTAACCTTTCAGGACAGTATCCCATGAGGGACCTTGACAAAAGCCTTACTGAAGTCCATGTGGACTACATCAACTGCACCACCCTCATCACCTTGTTACCTCTTCAAAAAATTCAAACACATTGTTTGGATAGGGTCTCCTCCTAACAAAACCAGGTTGACAGTACCTGTCGTTGTACCATTGACGTTAGACTCATAGGCCTGTAACTATCTGGCTTATCCCTGCTTCTCTTCCTGAATAAAGGCACCATGTTACTTTTAAGAACATAAGAAATAGGAGGTTGGCCATCTGGCCCATCGAGCCTGCTCCGTCATTCAATAAGATCATGGCTAATCTGGCTGTGGACTCAGATCCACCTACCTGCCTTTTCCCCATAACCCTTAATTCCCCTACTATACAAAAATCTATTTAACTGTGTCTTAAGTATATTTAATGAGGTAGCCTCTACTGCTTCCCTGGGCAGAGAAATCCACAGATTCACTACTCTCTGGGAAAAGCAGTTACTCCTCATCTCCGTCCTAAATCTACTCCCACGAATCTTGAGGCCATGTCCCCTAGTTCTAGTCTCACTTAACAGTGGAAATAACTTTCCTGCCTCTATCTTATCTATCCCTTTCACAATTTTATATGTTTCTATAAGATCCCCTCTCATTCTTCTGAATTCCAGCGAGTAGAGTCCCAGGTGACTCAATCTCTCCTCGTGGGCTAACCCCCTCATCGTCAGAATCAACCTGGTGAACCTCCCCTGCACCATTTCCATCAACGCTATGGACCTAATGGAGTAAATGTAGCTAGGATAGGTACAATGGTCAGCATGAATACGTTGGGCCAAAGGGCCTGTTTCTGTGCTGTACCACTCTATCCCTTCCTATCCCACCGTGGTCATGATCACCCATAGAATCAGTCTGGTGAAGGAGGACATTCAGGCTATCGACTCTCCATCAGACACATGAGTAATTCCCCATCCAATGCTGATCCAAATCCCTCAAAAGCCCCAATTGTTTCCACTCACTTACAGGCTTTGCATCTACAACCTTTACCTCACTTCTACCCTGATCTCCCCTCCCTCTATCCCCTTGTTACTGAATTCACCAGGACCCTGGTCCCAACCTGGTTCATGTGAAGCTCATCCCAAAGAACAGCTCCTTGTGGGCAGAAGTGCCCTGAAATTCCCTCTTCCTCCACATGTTCCCTCTGAGGGTCCAGGGTCATCTCCAGCAGTTTGTCTCCTGTCTCCTGCCTCCTGTGGAGGGGTGAGTGGAGGTCTCAGGGTGGGGCTGGGGAGAGACAAGAACAAAGCAATCCCCTAACCCTAACCCTGGGGACCACCTCGGGGGAATACTGCGCTTCTAATCTGAGGGTTGATAGGAGACCATTCAATTCTCTAGCTCTGCACGGTAGTGCAGCACGATAGCGTAGTGGTTAGCATAACGCTATTACAGTGTCAGCAACCAGGGTTCAATTCCAGCCGCTGTCTCTAAGGAGTTTGTACGTTCTCCCCGTGACTGCGTGGGTTTCCTCCGGGTGCTCCGGTTTCCTCCCACATTCCAAAGACGTCCGGGTTAGGAGCTGTGGGCACGCTACGTTGGCGCCAGTGACACTTGCGGGCTGCCCCCAGAACATTCTCAGTAATGCAGAAAGACACATTTCACTGTGTGTTTCAAGGTACATGTGACTAATAAATAAATATCTGCTGTTGCCGGCACACCTGATGTGTGAGCATTGAGGGCCAGGTTCCCCCGGTCAAGCTCACCTTGGTCTTGCCCATCCGCCAGAGGGAGTCACAGCCGTCACACTGAGCCAGTAGAACCAGGCACCGCGACTTCCAGTCTTCAGGAACCTTCTGATCCTTCAGCAGCATCTTGTACCTGAAGCAGAGATCACCCATCAGCTCCCTCAGCATTGCACTATCTCTGTGTGATGAACACTCTCCACTTCCCTGGGTCAATGCGACTCCAATAACTCTCAGGGACCTCAGCACCATCCAGGACAAAGCAGTCCACTTGATCGGCACCCCACCCACCACCCTAAACACTCCCTCCCTCTACCACCAGCACACAGTAGCTACAGTGTGCACCGTCTATGAAATACACAGCAGTTACTCAGCCAGGCTACTCCGACAGCACCTCCCAAATCCAGCACTTGCACCACAAGGGCAGCAGGTATTGGGAATGTCACACACCATCCTGGCTTGGAAATATATCACCATTCATTCATGGTGTCTGGGTCTAAAGACTGGAATTTTCTCCTCAACAGCCCTGTAGGAGCACCCTCACCAGAAGGTTCAAGGCTCAGCCCTACCTTCTCAAGGTTAAAATCAATGAAAATAAGGCAGGAATGAGGACTTCAGGCTGGTTAAATGGGGACAGCATTGGTTAGACGCACAGAGCACTGTGTACAGTGCTGGTCACCACACTACAGGAGGGACGTGGAGAGAGTGCAGGAGAGATTCACCAGGGTGTTGCCTGGAATAGAGGGCTGGGGTGGTGGTGGATGCAGATACATTGAACAGGTTCAAGAGCTTGTTGGATAGGCATATGGAGGAACGTGAGATAGAGGGATATGCGGGAGGAAGGGGTTAAGTAGTGTGAGGGTGGTCTGATGGATGGCACGACACGGTGGGCCAAAGGGCCTGTTTTGTGCTGTATGGTTCTATGGTTCTAGTTGTAAGGAGAGATGGGATAGACTGGGATTGTTCTCCCTGTAGGAAACTCCCTGAGGGGTGACCATATAGAAGTTTATAGAATTATGAGGGCATAGATAGAATCTTTTTCCGGGTGCAGGGAGTCTAGAACTAGAGGGCACAGGTTTAAGGTGAGAGGGAAGAAATTTAAAGAAAATCTGAAGAGCAAATTTTTCCATGCAGAGGGTAGTGAATACCTAGAACAAACTGCCAGAGAAGATGTGGAGGCAGATACAATTACAACGTTTAAAAGAGGCTCGGACGGGTAGTTGGACAGGAAAGGAGCAGAGGGATATGGGCCTAACGTGGACAAATGGGACTGGAGTAGGTCGGCCTCACGGTTGCCATGGACGCGGTGGGCCGAGAGGCTGTTTCTGATCCGTAGGATTCTATCCATGAAAAGGGTGGCGCCAGATGTTGTTCTGGTCTTTGTGCTGACATGGAGAATGAATTGTTTTTCGTTATTCCCGTGATAAGGATATTGCTGGAAAAGCCAGCACACACTCCCATTTCTGTTGCACTGGGGGTTCAGTGGGCAGTTTTGAGTCAGCCACACTGCTGGGTCCAGAGTGATTGTGACCAGACTGGGTAAGAATATAGAACATGGAACAGTACAGCGCAGGACGGGCCCTTCAGCCCACGATGCTGTGCCAACCAATATAAACCTTATCCCCATTCAATCTATTCCCCTCTCTACTTCACCTCCCATAACCCTTCATTTTTCTTACATCCATGAGCCTATCTAATAGTCTCTTAAATGTCCCTATTGTATCGGCCTCTACCACCCCAGCCCCACCCCCAGCAGTGCCTTCCAGGCACCCACCACTCCCTGTGTAAAAAAAACTTACCTCTGACATCTCCCCTGAACTCCACACAAATGGGTGACCTCTAGTATTGGCCATTACCGCCCTGGGGAAAAGATGCTAGCTGTCCACTGTATGTGGGAGGGAAGGGTTAGATAGATCTTAGAGCAAGATAAAATGTCGGCACAACATTGTGGGCCAAACGGCCTGTACTGTGCTGCAGTGTTCTATGTTCTAAAAGTCCGTAGCCACACAGATAATATATTAGCCAGATAACACATCGTGCAAGGTTGTTACTGGGACTGGAGAGCAGTAGACAGTGAGGTGGCCCCAGGGCGGTAGTGGAACCACTACTTGAGCCACTGTTTTACTTACAACAGAATGACATGGATGCAGGTGTCGGGAGCACAGCTTTGCAGATGAGGAAGCCCAGAGGCACAGCGAACTGTGAGGAGGGCTGTGATGTATTCCAAGAAGATATAGACAGGCTGGTGAAGGGGGCAGAGAGGTGGCAGATGGAGTTTAGTGCAGAGAACTGTGGGGTGTTACAGTTTGGTAGGAAGAACACGAAGAGACGATGTAAACCCGAGGGCTCAACTCTGACAGGGTCCGGGAACAGAGAGATCTGGGGGCGGGGGGGGGGGGGGGTGGTGCAGAGCTCATTGAAAGTGACAGGGCAGGTGGGGGAAGTGGGTGAAAAGCCCCCAGGATCCTGGGCTTTAGAAACAGAGGCATGGGGACAGGAGCGAGGAGGTGAACCTTTGTAAACACTGGGTCAGCCGCAGCTGGAGGGCTGTGCCCAGCAGTGGGCCACGCTTTAGAGATGTGAAGCTTTGGAGAGGGTGCAGAAGCGATTTCCCAGAATGATCCCAGGGATGAGGGACTTTAGTTCCGTGGATGGACTGGGGGAGCTAGGGTTGTTCTCCTGGGAACAGAGGAGGTTGTGAGGGTGTCTGATGGAGGGATCGAACATCAGGAAAGGTACAGACAGAGTAGATCGAGGGAGACTGTTCCCATTGGAGGGGTCAAGGACTGGGGGCAGAGTGTAAAGGTGACTGGGTGCACTGCTGCAGGTCTGGGACCCAAGATCTGGATGACTCCGCAATTAGTACAGCTGTTAGCCTCACAGCTACATCAGCTGAGCGCACTCCCCACCACACAGGAGTCTGGAACAACAGCAACGCGGAGGGGTGGAGACAGGTCTCAGCGCCGGGGCTGGGGAGAGGGATCTCACCACCAGGGGGAGAGGGATCTCACTGCCAGGGGTGGGGGGAGAGGGATCTCACCGCCGGGGGAGAGGGATCTCACTGCCAGGGGTGGGGGGAGAGGGATCTCACTGCCAGGGGTGGGGGGAGAGGGATCTCACTGCTGGGGTTGGGGGGGAGAGGGATCTCATCACCGGGGGTTGGGGAGAGGAATTCCCCACCTACCTCCCCTCATTCCCCACTGGATCCCTAACTATGTAAAAATTTACAGGGAGTTGTTTAAGGTGAGAGGGGGTAGTTTAAAGGAGATGTGTGGGGCAGGTTTTTACACAAAGAGCAGTGGGCGCCTGGAATGTGCTGCCAGGGGTGGGGGTGGGGGCAGATACGATGGAGGGGTTTAAGAGGCTGTTAGATAGACACATGAATGTGCAGGAATTAGAGGGATGTGGATCATGTGCAGGCAGAAGAGATTAGTTTAGTTAGGCATTTAATTACTAGTTTAATTAGTTCAGCACACATCGTGGTCCGAAGGGCCTGTTCCTGTGTTGTACTGTTCTATGTTTCTGAACTTGGAGATCGGACAAGCCTTGGGATCACACCTCAGATAAAACTCTGGGAATGGGCGTCGAACTGGGAATCCTGCGCGCCGGATCTTCACCGTTTCCAAAATTCCTGAGTAATGGAGCTGATTCAGGACGACTCCCTGGTCAAACCTTGCCGCCACCTGTAACGAGAGAGGGAACAGCCTTGCCTTTCAGAGGTAATGGTTAAAATCTGAGAATCAGAAAAACACACAGAGATACAGTACGGAAAAAGGCCCTTCGGCCCAGCCAGTCTGTGCTGACCACCAACCTCCCATTCACTGATCCCATTTCATTCTCCCCACATTCCCACCAACTCCCCCACCAGATTCTACCCCTCACCCACACACTGGGGGCAATTTACAGTCAATAATTAACCCACCAACCCACACGTCACCAACCAGATCCATCCACGGTGACCAGAACCGTCCCCAGTGACCAGAACCGTCCCCAGTGCTCTCACTGGGGCCCCACTGGTGTTGATACAGTTCCAGCTGCACCTACAGCTCCTGTTCTGAGCCCCAGCTAATAAAGGCAAGTGTCCCGTCCGCCTCCTTGACCTCCTCCTCCACCTGTCCTGCTGCTTCGTTTATCTGTGGACCTGTTCTCCAACCTCCCTCTGCCCCTCTGTGTTAATTATGTGTTCCCTTGGCTTGATTCCCCTCCCTCACACTTGTCTGAACTGGACTTCATTTCCCACTTTTTGTGCTCGGTCCGTTGATATCGACCATACAGCTGTGTAAACGTCAACATCGCCATGGCAGCCCTGGGGATGCCCTATCACAGACATTCCCTATGTCCTATGAAACCCTTCCCCACATTCTCTGCAAGTTAAAACTAACTTGTTTTTCTCTATTTCCCAGTTCTGATGAAAGGTCTTTGACCTGAAACATTAACTATGTTTCTCTCTCCACAGGCACAGCCTGTCCTGCTGAGTGTTTCCAGCATTTTCTGTTTTTGAACTGCACAGAGTTGTGGACACAGCTCAGCACATCACAGAAACCAGCCTCCCCTCCATGGACTCTGTCTACACTTCTCGCTGCCTCAGTAAAGCAGCCGACATAATCAAAGACCCCACCCACCCCGGACATTCTCTCTTGACCTCACAACCTACCTCGTTATGACCTTGCACCTTATTGTCTGCCTGCACTGCACTTTCTTTTTTTTTAATAATAAACGTTTATTCACTAAATAGCCTAGCGCAGAACTCGGCTAGGGTGCCCGCGGAAACCGCGTGCTCCCTCTCTAAATGCACCCGCGCGCGCACGTAAGCGCGGAAGACGGGCAGGCAGGCAGACCTGCCGGGACCCTCGGCCGCCGCCGACGCGTCCCGTGGATGGCCAGCTTGGCCAGGCCCAGCAGGAGACCCACCAGGAGATCCGCCATGCGCCCCTCCCTGCGCCGCACCGGGTGCCCGTAGACCAACAGCGCAGGGCTGAAGTGCAACCAGAACTTCAGCAGCAGCCCCCGCAGATACTCGAAGAGGGGCTGCAACCTCACGCACTCTGCGTACACGTGGTACACCGTCTCCTCCCGGCCGCAGAAGTGACAGGCGGCTGGGGTGTCGGTGAACCGGCTCAAGAATCGGTTGCACGGCACGGCCCGGTGCAACACCCTCCACCCCTGCACTGCACTTTGTCTGTAACTGTGACACTTTACTCTGCGTTCTATATTGTTTTCTCCTGTACTACCTACCTGCACTGTGTAATGAAATGATCTGTATGAATGGAATGCAAGACAAGTTTTTTTTCACTGTATCTCAGTACATGTGACAATAATAAACCAATTCACCAATTTATTTCAGATTTCCAGCATCTGCAGTTCTTTTACTTTCAGCAGCTTCCTTCCCAACTCTGACCACACTGGTCTCCCCAGCAAACTTCACAAGTGTGATCCCTGAATTTAATTCCAGTCTCAAACCCCAGGGAACACACCAGCCAAAGCTGGTGAGAAGCTGTTCCAATGGAACCGCAGTGTGAGGTCAGTGTTTGCTCTTTGTTAACGTATCGCTCAGTCTTGGTGAGCTTTGTATTTGGTGTAATTTAGGACTTGGTGGGGTTCAGATGATGTTGTGGTTCAACACAGGGAGCAGGTTCTTCTCAGTGAACCTTCCAGCTCCATGGAACCCCACTTAATCTCCCAGATCCCACCCTAGACACCCCCATCTCCTGGACACCCCCATCCCCCAGGTCCCACCACCCTCACACCCCCGATTGTCTCACCTTCTGCGTGTTGGGTTTGATGCACCGGATGAAGAAAGGGTTGGACAAGCTGAGAGTCGCCATCAGTGAGTGCAGAGAGTCCTGGGGTAACCAAACACAGCGATCAGCCCTGACCTCTAGGCAGGGGCAAGGAGGTCATAGGATGGTGGGGGGGGGCAGGGGGGCATCACAGGGCAGGGAGGAGAGTTCAATGGGGTGGGGCAAGGTCACGTAGGTGGAGCAATGGTGGTGACCTCATTACTCAGAGGTCCTTGGCTCGGGCAAAGGCCAGTTCATGGTTGGAAAGTTTTAACACGAGCAGGTTTGTGGGTGAGGCAGGAAGCAATGGGACCTAGACATCAACCTCAGTGCTGCTGGTGATGGGAGCAGGAGGGAGGGGGCCAGAGGGGGGAGGGAGGGGAGGGGAGGGGCCAGAGGGTGCAGGAGGGGAGGGGAGCGGAGTGGAGGGGACATGGACCGGGGGGGGGGGGGGGGAGGGGACATGACCAGGACGGGAGGGTGAATCAGGGAAAGCACTGTCCTACCTACCCGGAACTGGGAGCTGACAGTGGGTTTCCTCCTCTGGGTTCCCATCTTCAGGGTGTCGTCCCCATTGTTCCAGCTGTAAACTCGCTCAAACAAGTCATAGATAAAGTCCAGTCTGAAGCAGGGCAGTCACACAGGGCAAGGGAAATGTGGACAATGAGTCAGCCTCACAACAACTTTACACCTTCCTCCACAGAGCAAGTTTCAAAGCACAGCTCCCGACACACACAAAGGCACGACAGGAACAGAGGTGAGTGGAGAGGTCCACAGAGGTGTGGAGAGGTTCACAGTGGAACGGAGAGGTGTGGAGAGGTTCACAGAGGTGTGGACAGGTTCACAGTGGAACGGAGAGGTGTGGAGAGGTCCACAGAGGTGTGGAGAGGTCCACAGAAGTGTGGAGAGGTCCACAGAGCTGCGGAGAGGTCCACAGAGCTGCGGAGAGGTCCACAGAGGCATGGAGAGGTTCACAGTGGAATGGAGAGGTGTGGAGAGGTCCACAGAGGTGTGGAGAGGTTCACAGTGGAACGGAGAGGTGTGGAGAGGTCCACAGAGGTGGGGAGAGGTTCACAGTGGAACGGAGAGGTACGAAGAGGTCCACAGAGGTTTGGAGAGGTTCACAGAGCTGCGGAGAGGTCCACAGAGGCATGGAGAGGTTCACAGTGGAATGGAGAGGTGTGGAGAGGTCCACAGAGGTGTGGAGAGGTTCACAGTGGAACGGAGAGGTGTGGAGAGGTCCACAGAGGTGGGGAGAGGTTCACAGTGGAACAGAGAGGTGTGGAGAGGTCCACAGAGGTGTGGAGAGGTCCACAGAGGTATGGAGAGGTGCGGACTTGGACGGATGCAACAGGTGCACAGACACTGGCAGAAGAAAGAAAGGTAGTCACAGACACAGAAACAGACACAGACAGAGGAAGATGAAGACAGACAGATGCAGACACAGACAAGTGCAACTGACAGAGATATGGATGCAAACGCAGACAGATGCAGACACAGATGGAGACAGTGATGCAGATGAAAACAGAGCAAAATACAGATGCAGACAGATGTTGATACAGATGCACATGCACCAGGCTGAGAATGATGCAGACACAGAGACAGGGGTAGACGTAGTCTCAGATGTGGACAGAGTTCTGACCTGCTATCCTTTAAAAGGTTCAGAATATCGTCTCTAAACGTGTCCCTGTTTTTCTCCAAAAACCCGTGTACATCATACATGACCTGGAACAGGAAGAGAGTGTTGATGGTGGAGTGTCGTGGTTCAGATGTCACCTCAGAGTGCAATGTCACAACACAGCACTTAGCTCACACTCACCTCCCCAGCGTAATGTCTGATCCCAAACTGACAATCGCTCACGCGCGGCTTCACGTAGAACGAGTTACTCTGCAAAACAACCAGAAGCTCCTTAGGCTCACAAAGCAAATAGGAAGGAGCAAGGAGGGGGAGGTAGGAGAAATAGAGTGTGTGAGAGAGAGAAACAGGGTGCAGAATAAGATGGGGGGTGGGGGGAAGAGGGAAGTTAAGAATGGATTTGGAGTGCACTATATGGCCCCAAACTCCTGACCCAAGCACCCAGATCCTGACCCTTTAGGTTAGATCCCAGCCCCATACTCACCGTGTGCTGACTATGCAGTTTCTCCAGCAGAGTGAAGTCGGTGCCCTTTGGAAAGCGGCTCTCCTCATTGATCAAAGAGAGAAGCCCCAACTTCTATAACAGAGAAAGAACAAGAGACAGATAGATACAGACACCAACGTACACTTACAGGGAAGGGACACCAGAGGTCAGACACAGGGTGAAGCTCCCCCCACACCATCCCATCACACACTCCCGGGGTCAGACACAGGGTGAAGCTCCCTCCACACCATCCCATCACACACTCCCAGGGTCAGACGAAGTGTGAAGCTCCCTCCGCACCGTCCCATCACACACTCCCGGGGTCAGACACAAAGTAAAGCTCCCTCTACACAGGGTGGCACGGTAGTTTAGTGGTTAGCGTAACAATATTACAGCACCAGCAACCCGGGTTCAATTCCAGCCGCTGTCCATAAGGAAAGTTTGTACGTTCTCCCCGTGTCTTCAGGGGTTTCCTCCGGGTGCTCCGGTTTCCTCCCACATTCCAAAAACACACGGGTTAGGAAGTTGTGGGCATGCTATGTTGGTGCTGGAAGCTGGGCGGCACTTGCGGGCTGCCCCCCAGAACATTCTACGCAGTAGATACATTTCACTGTGTGTTTCAATGTATATGTGACTAATAAAGAAATCTTATCTTATAAAGCTCCCTCTACACTGTCCCGTCACACACTCCTGGGGTCAGACACAGAGTGAAGCTCCCTCTACACCATCACCGGAAGGGGGTCCAGAGTCCTCGACTGCAGTCCCAACAGGGGATGACCTTTCAATTTTTGTTTATTTTTTCCTTTTGTTGAACAACAAAAATAGAGGAAAGGGATCCCAAAATAAAGCTTCAGAGTGTCAGGCCCTGCCCACAGTGGTGTGACCTGGTGTCAGCTCCTGCCTGGCTCCGGGGGATTGGTAGGTTCTCACTACAGTCACCCTCGGGTGTGCCTGCCAACCTTTTCAATCAGGTCCAAACACTCGGCATTGTCCATCCAGTCAATCGCTTCCCAGCTCACTCCTTCCCTGTGAGGACAAAAAGCACAGGTGAGACCTGGGACCGTGGGAGACTCTCCCGAGTGTGTACAGGTCGGGGGTGGGACGGGTGGACAGGTCGGGGGTGGGACAGGTGGACAGGTCGGGGGTGGGACAGGTGGACAGGTCGGGGGTGGGACAGGTGGACAGGTCGGGGGTGGGACAGGTGGACAGGTGTACCTGTTGTACTCCAGCTGTTCCAGGGAGAAGATGTGTTTGTTGAAATATTCCTGCAGCTTCTCATTGGCAAAGTTAATGCTGAATTGTTCGAATCGATTGATCTGTGGAGAAGGAACAGCAGAGTTCTCAGTCTCCCCAGCCCTCGACCCACTGGCCGACCTCTCCCTCCACTCCTCATCCCTACCTCCCTCCCCCTCACCTCCTCGCCTCCGTCCACTCCTCATCCCTACCTCCCCTCACCTCCTCGCCTCCCTCCTCCTCACCCCCACCTCACCTCCTCACCCGATCCACCGCCCAATCTCTCCCTCCATTCCTCACCTATTTGCCTCAAATCCTTGTCCTCACCCCAGCCCCCAATCTTCAACCTCTCACCCCCACTCCTCAACCCCTGACCCCATCCCTTGACCCCTCAACTGCTCCCCACCCTTTGACACCCTCATTCCACCCCTCACCTCAAATCCTCATCCCCACCCCCACTCCTCAGCCTTCACCCCCTCAAACTCTCACCTTTCAAAGCCTCAACCCCTCACCCCTCAACCTGTTGACCCCACAGCCCCTCATCTCTTGACCCATCTCCTTTACTCACCCTTCAACCCTGAACCTTGACCTATACCACTCCGGCCCATACCACAGACAGTCTACTGACCCTTGGCCTGTGATTGGTCCAGAGATGTTCAGGACACCCCCCATTGACCCAACTCACCTCAAAGTTTTCGAAGCCAAAGATGTCGAGGATACTGATGGATCGGAAGTCGTCCTTTCCCCTGATCTTGTTGTTGATCTTCCTGATGATCCAGGAGAAACATTGGGAGTAGAGAGCCATGGACAAGGAATCCCGGGAATCTGCAGCCTGAGTCACACGGAGAGAGGATTCAGTCACTGGGTGCCGGGAGGGAATGGGGGAGGAGCAGTGTCCAGGGTCTGTGGGCAGTGGCCCTCAGTGTCTGGGGTCCGGGGACAGTGGCTCCCCGTGTCTGGGGGCAGTGGCCCTCAGTGTCAGGAGTCTGGGAGATGTGGCTTCCAGTGTCAGGGGTCCGGGGGCAGTGGCCCCCATTGTCCAGGGTCTGGGGGCAGTGACCTCCAGTGTCAGGAGTCGGTCCGGGGTCTGTGTCCAGCTCACTGTGGCTGCTGTGGGAACTGTTTGCAGCGTCAGTCCCCATACTTGCCCCAGTGAGTGTCCGCCTCAGTTCCTGCCTCCTGGTGTTCAGGGTACATGTCATAATATCTCACATGTTTTCTGCTGTGAGGAGAGATGGGAGAGGCTGGGTTTGTTCTTGGAGCAGAGGCTGAGGGAGACCTGCTGGAGTTGTACAAAATGATGAGGGGCATTGACAGAGTTGGAAACCATTCCCCACAGCAAAGGTGTCGGCATGGGTTTAGGGTGACGGGTTTAGAGGGGATCTGAGGAAGACCCTTTTCCCCCAGAGGGAGGTTGGAATCAGGACTTCAGGGGTGGTGAGGGGCAGAGACTCTCACAACATTGAGGCCACATCTACTCAAAGCTCTTGAATCACCGAGGCAGAGGCCATGGCTGGGAAATGGGATTAGTGCAGATGGGCATGTGGTCGGCATGGATATGGTGGGCCGAAGGGCCTCAGGTCCCATGCTGGCGCTGGGCCTCAGGACACCACGCTGGCTCTGGGAGTTGCTCACTGTGATCAGGGCTCAGAGGGTTGAGCTGTCACTTCCACCTGCTAGTTCCTTGGTCAGGTTCATTCCATCAGTTCACCAACCAGGGGGTAAACCCTTTCATTCACAATCCCAAATCCTGACAATTATCTGCTGCAGTGGAGACATTAACTGGTGGGACAAGCACTTTCTTTAGCCAATCAAATTCACTCTGTCACCTGCTCCTTGACCATTCCACCAATGGTAATGGTTTCTCTCGATCTATTCTGTCTGTACTCTGCCTGATGTTAAATTCCTCCAATTTCTCTTTAATCCTACTTGCCAAGGACTTTTCATGGCCCCTCCTGGCTTTCCTAATTCCCTTCTTAAGTTCTGTTCTGGCTTCTTTATAATCAAGGGCCCTGTTCAATTTCAGCTTCCTAAACCTTACGTATGTTTCCTTTTTCTTCTTGACTAAATTCACCACCTCTCTCGACATCCAAGATTCCCTCACCCTGCCATCCTCGTCCTTCCTTCTTACTGGAACATCCCTGTCCTGTACTCTGTGCAGTTGGTCTTTAAACACCCTCCACAGGTCAGATGTGGACTTGCCCAATTAACTCTCCCTAGTTCCTACCTAATGCTCTCATAATATTTTCCCAGCTCTTTTCTTATTCTTATTCATGGCTATCTTAAAGCTTATGGAGTCGTGAGCCTCTCACAACCTCCTCTGTTCCCAGGAGAACAACCCCATCTTCTCCAGTCCATCCACGGAACTAAAGTCCCTCATCCCCAGAATCATTCTGAGAAATCTCCTCTGCACCCTCTCCAAAGCTTCACATCTTCCCTAAAGTGTGACCCAGAATGGACACAACCCTCCAGCTGTAGCCCAGAATAGACACACCTCTCCAGCTGTAGCCCAGAATAGACACACCTCTCCAGCCATAGCCCAGAACTGGACACAACCCTCCAGCTGTAGCTCAAAATGGACACACTTGGAATCAACTTTGACCAGAGACTCCACTGGAGCAACTACGTAAATACCAGGGTCACAAGAGCAGGTCAGAGGGTGGGTAAGCACATATTACATTGAAAAGAGGAGCAGGTCATCCAGCCTGTGATTGCCCACCTTTCACTTATCCCAATATTCACACTCCCACTCTCTCTCTCTCTCCATAGCCATGACACTTTGTGTTTAGACACCAACCCATCTCCTTCCCAAATACATTCAGTGACTTGTCCTCGACAGCCCTCAGTGGTACAGAGTTCCACAGAGCCAACACTGTCCTAAGTATTTTACCCCATAGGCTGAAACTGTGACCCTGAGCCAGGAAAAACCTCCTCCCTGCATTCACCCTGCCAAGTCCTTACAGATGTTTCAACGAGATCTCCTGTCCTGACATGTCCAGACCTTCCCACCATCTACAATGTGGGGACACACAACACAGCCCCCTACTGACCTGCCCTACACACTGTGTACACGGGGTTCCCCCATTGACCAGACCTGCACACTGTGTACACAGAGTTCCCCCATTGACCTGCCCTACACACTGTGTACACAGAGACTCCCCCATTGACCTGCCCTACACACTGTGTACACAGAGTTCCCCCATTGACCTGCCCTACACACTGTGTACACAGAGTTCCAACACTGACCTGCCCTACACACTGTGTACACAGAGTTCCCCCATTGACCTGCCCTACACACTGTGTACACAGAGACTCCCCCATTGACCTGCCCTACACACTGTGTACACAGGGTTCCCCCATTGACCTGCCCTACACACTGTGTACACAGAGACTCCCCCATTGACCTGCCCTACACACTGTGTACACAGGGTTCCCCCATTGACCTGCCCTACACACTGTGTACACAGGGTTCCCCCATTGACCTGCCTTACACACTGTGTACACAGAGTTCCCCCATTGACCAGTCACTTGTCCAGGAGGTTGTCAGGGCTGATGGGATGGAGAGAAGGGGTGGTGGACAGTGAAGGTTGGGGATGGGAGGGGACGGGAGGGGAGCAAAGGTGAGGGGAGGGACAGTGAAGGTTGGGGTGGGGTGGGGTGGGGAGGGGAAGGACGGTGAAGGTTGAGTGGGTGGGGGAGGGGAGGGGACGGGGGGAGGGGAGGCTTGGGGAGGGGCGTGGAGGCGAAGATTAGGCTGGGAGTGCTGGTGACGAGGGTGTAGGTGCACCCACCTGCTCCGTGGTCAGAGGTGTGCTGATCTCCTCTCCCCGGAGGATCATTGAACGATGTGTCAGGACCTCAGCCAGTTGGGCAGCGTCCAACCCCAGCAGGTCACTGAGAGCGGTCAGCGCTGTACGTAAATGGGAGGGGGGAGGGTGTTGGGAAAAGAGGGCAGTGAGTGGTGGGTGATAGAGACAGATATACAACACAGAAACAGGCCATTCAGCCCAACAAGGCTGGGCTGACTATTGAGCACCCATCTATTAACCATACTCTAATCCAATTTCATTCTCCCCATCAACTACCGCGCACCCCCCCCAGCCCCCAATTCAACCCCTCACCCACACACTAAGGGGTGTTTACAGCAGCCAGTTAACCCACCAACCCGCAGGTCTTTGGGATGTGGGAGGAAGGCAGAGCTCCCGGGGGAACACACGCAGACAGTGCCCGAGGTCGGGATCGAACCCGGGTCTCCGGAGCCGTGAGGCAGCGGCTCGACCTGCTGTAACTGTGCTGCCCACAGGGGGAGAGGGCAAAAAGAGATGGGAGAGAGAGAGGGGCAGAAAGCGGAGAGGGAACGAGAGAGAGAATGAGGATATAGGGAGGAGGGCGATACAGGAGGAGGGAGGGAGGGGAAGGGGAGACGGGGGCAATCGGAGAGAGCGAGAGGTTAGAGAGAGAAAGCAAGAGTGCGATAGGAGAGTGTGTGGGAATAACAGAGGGAGGGGGAGGGAAGGTGGTTAGAGGGGGAAGTGGACGGAGGGAGAAAGGGTGGGAGGGTGAAGAGCTGAGGAGAGTGAGGGGGGAGGGAGAGTGAGGGGGAGGGAGAGTGAGGGGGGAGGGAGAGTGAGGGGGGAGGGAGAGTGAGGGAGAGTGAGGGGGGAGGGAGAGTGAGGGGGGAGGGGGGAGAGTGAGGGGGGAGGGGGGAGGGGGAGAGGGGGGAGGGGGAGAGGGTGGGGAGGGGGAGAGGGTGGGGAGGGGGAGAGGGTGGGGAGGGGGAGAGGGGGAGAGGGGGAAAGGGAGAAAGGAAAGGGCCGGAGGGGAAGGCGGAATGAGCTGGGGAGGGGTCAGGTACGGAGAGGGTGGAGGGAGGGGGGGATGAGAGGTGGTGGGTGATGATTGGGGATGGGAGGGTGATGGCGGAGGGGGAGGGATGGAGATTGGGTGGGGGGGGAGGGAGGGAGTAGGAGCAGGGAGTGTGGGTGGGGGTGAAGGGAGGCAATGAAGGAGCTGAAGGGGAGGGAGGGGAAGGAAACCCTCACCCCCACCCCTTCCCTCTCCCCCCTCACCCCACCCCCACCCTCTACTCCACCCCACCCCTTTCCTCTCCCCCCTCACCCCAATCCCTTCCCTCTCCCCCCTCACCCTTCCTCTCCCCTCCCCCCACCCATCCCATCCTTACCAGGGGTGGGGGAGAGGAAGGGGGGGTGGGGAGAGGGGGAGGGAAGGGGTGGGGGGAGTTGTCGAAGTTCAGTCCGTCCCAGAGCTTCCACACTGAGGTTGTATCTCTCTGTTCCCTGACCCTGACCCGACCCCTCACCTTCCTTGTTCACTATCTGGGCGCCCCCAGCAGTGACGAACTCGATGTTTCCAAGTTGGAGAACGGCTGACAGGAGCTTCAACACATCCTGGATGTCATCAGCAGTGAATCCCAAAACCAGCAGAGCCCCCTGGGGAAGGAGAGAGTGTAAACCACACTGGTCTTCCAATGACCCCTGCACACCCCTCCTCCTCCCCAAAGGGTCAGTGCCAGGGCTGGGCACAAACCCCATAATGTGGGGCCATGGGCACTGGACACTTGGCCCTGAGGGTGGACACTTGGATCCTGGGGACTGGACATTCGGACCCTGAGGATTGACACTCAGACCCTGGGGACTGGGTAATGGACACTCAGACATTGGGACTGGACACTCGGACCCTGGCCCTGTGGGTGAACACTCAGACCTTGGGGATTGTGGGTGGACACTTGCACCCTGAGGAATGTGGGTGGACACTCAGACCCATTCCCTGGGGCAGTGGACACCACCCTTGGCCCAGGGCAGCACCGCTCTGCCTCCCACTCACCATCACTTTCTCAAACAGCTGCTTGTCCTCCAGACACTGCCCCGGTGCTCCGTCCCACTGCTGGAGGTATCGAAATTCCATTGGTCCCGCCAAACCCAGGACCTCTGCCCAGAGGTACATTATGGGGGGGGGGGGGGGGGGGGTGGAGAGAGGGAGGGAGAGGGGGTGGAGAGAGGGGCAGAAGGAGGGGGAAGATGGGGGAAAGGGAGAGGATAGAGAGTGAATAAATCAGTTGTCTCAAACCAAAGCCACCCCCCCCCCCGCACCCATCCACACTCAGCATCTCCCCCACTGCATGTCCCCTCTCCACCTGCCCATCCCAGACCAACGGCCTGCACCCATGGGACCTCCTGTTGGTCTCACCACCTCCCCCCCCATCCCAATTTTCCCAGGTGGGACCCTGGGACTTATTAGTGACGCTGGGCTGCAGCCCACTGTCCAGTTATGGGTCAGTGGTCAGTGTGCTCACCTTTCTGTGGCAGCTCCATCCCAGCCAGCAGTGCGTAGAAGATGTGGAAGTTCCTCTCGGCTGGGTTCTGTCTCACCACTCGGTTCTGGAATGACCAGACGGAATTAGTGCCTGTGAAGGAGCGGGGAGACAGAGACCGCGGGGTGAGGGGTCACTGCGGGGTGAGGTCAGACTGTGTGGGGTTAGGGACAGAGGGAGTGACTGGAGAAAGGTCTGCCCACCGAGGGTTTGTAGAGTAACAGGGCGAGCTGAGGTTTTCCATCACAGAACCAACCCCACACGTGTGTGCTCAATGTTTCTATAGATTCCAGTCGAAATGCCAGAAAGTTCCATGGAAAACTGAATCATAGAACTGTTACAGCACAGGAGGTTGTTTGGCCCATTGAGTCTATGCCAGCTCCCAGTAGAGTGTTCTCCTCGGCCTGTGGAAGAGGAAGAGGACGTTCTCAGAGTCAGGGGGGGTGCGGGGTTTCCCCAGGGGGCGGATCACTGAGGAGGTGTCACTGACCGGGTTGGGGGGGGTGGGGTGGAGTGGTGGTGGTGGTGGGACAGAGAGACAGCCCGAGGAATCAACATGAGGTTGGGAGGAGATGCCGGCAGGTCGGCTGGTGTCTGGAGCCGGGCGGGAAGTGTGAGGGAGGTCAGGGAGGGAGAGTAGACTCAATGTAATGACCGCAGGGGCTGAACTGATCACATTTTGGGGCCCCAGATGTGCATGATGCCAGGCTGCACATGATCCATATCAACGATTGGGATGTGGGGATCAGATGTAATCTCTCCAAGCCTGGTGAAGGTTGGTGGCAGTGTGGGCTAGAGGGATGAAGAGGGGTTTCAGGGGGAAGTAATGAGAGAGCGACGGGGGCTGGTGTTCAGGGGGACCTTGTACACGAGTCACTCAAAGTTAACTTGAGGAGTCAGCAAGCGATTAGGAAGGAAACCAGTGTGTTGGCCTTTGCTGTGAGACAATCCAGGTACAGGAGTAGAAACATCTGACTCCAATTACCTGGAGACTCTGGTGACACCACATCTGGAATATGGTGCGCAGGTATGATCTCCCTACCTTGGGAAGGGTATATTTATGGTACAGCAAAGGCTGCAGAGAGTGGTGGACTCAGCCCAATACATCACAGCACATCCCTCCCCACCATCAGGAGTATCTACAGGAGGCGCTGCCTCAAGTAGGCAACATCCATCATCAAAGATCCCCACCATCCGGGTCATGCCATCTTCTCACAGCTCCCATCGGGCAGGAGGCCTGAAGTCCCACACCACCAGGTTGGGGAACAGTGACTTCCCTTCAACTATTCGGTTCTTGAACCAACCAGCACAACCCTAATCACTGCCTCATACAGCAACACTGGGACCACTCTGATCAACCCACACCATTGGAGGAACACAGCAGGTCAGGCAACATCTCACTTTGCACTAAAATGAACTTTTTTTTGTTCTAATTGTGTTCTTTCTTGTAAAGATTGTGTATAATTTATGTTTTCCTTGTGAATGCTGCTTATCTGACGTTATGTGCTTGTGATGCTGCTGCAAGTAAGTTTTTCATTGCACCTGTGCACACATGGACTTGTGCAGATGACAATAAACTCAACTTTTCTTTTCAGCTGATCGATTCCTGGGACGGAGATTTGTGCAATGAGGCCCATGTTGTGCAAACTGGGCCCGTGTTGTCTTATGTTTAGAAGAAAGAGTTGACCTGACTGAAATAGACACAATTGTTACGGGATTTGTCAGTGGATGCAGGGTGATGTTTTCCCTGGCTGACATATCCAGAGTCAGGTTAGGATGTGAAGAAGTTACTCCACCCACCCAGAGGAAGGAAGTTTTCTGCCCAAGGGGACTGTGGACGCTCAGTTGTTGAGCTTATTCCATAGATTGTTAGACAGGAAGGGAATCACGATTCATGGGAATAGTTCAGGAAAGTGACACTGAGGTAAACGATCCATCAGGATTTTACAGAGTGGAGGAGCAGTGTGAGAGGCCGAATGACTCCCGTTTCTACCTCTTATGTTCTAGTGTTCACTGTAGCGATCCTGAGGTTAGAATGACTAAACTAGGATCAGTGCATGGACAGAGCTTGTGTTCCTTCTCCCCCCTTGATGTGGTGGGGCTGAAGGGAGTCCAGAAGAAGAGAAAGGAGGTTTTGTTGGTTGTTGAAGGAGCAGGAATGCAAATACAGAACGTCCTCCTCTCAACCTGTGGGAGCCAGGGGTAAGCAGGAGCTCTCACTGGCTGGCCAGATGGTCCCTGACTTGGACACCGAGGGATAGAAACAAGGCCGGGAGGTGGGAGAGGTGGCACAGACTCCAGGATCTCCTGCTCCCGTGTGCTCCTACAGCTTGAGAATCCAACTGGGTCCGGATCGCACACTCAGTGAGTTGGACTAAAGGGCCTGTTACTGTGCAGTATGATGAATGACTCACCTTTTCCAGAAGATCTGCACCGTAGGTTAAGGATTTAATGGGTCGCTCAGAGAAGGACCTTCACCACTGACCATCGCTCTCACCCCCCCACCTTCCTCAGCTTTCACTCAGGGGACAGTACAGACACTTGGATCATGAGGTAAGGATACAGTCGACAATGCTGCCTCCGTGAATATTCCCGTTCTCAGAGAAGTGAAGCTGGATAAACTTCCCGAATCGACTGGAGTTGTTGTTGTAAACAGTCTTGGCATTCCCAAAGGCTTCCATCACTGGGCTGTGGGAGAGATAAAGCCCCTTATTGTACAACTGTTGGCCGCTGATTTGACTCCCTGTCATGACTCCAGGCTCCGACTGTTCCCTACCCCTGCTGCTCACTGGACAACACCACCCTTAACCACCTCATATTCAGAAAGGGAGCTCAGATCCTGGTGACAGCGGGGGACCAGGAAGTGATCAGAGCCATGCAGGGAAGGACAAGAGGAAACAGGCATCAAGTCAGAATCAGCACAACAATCTGCAATTATGTTTGAGAGAGAGGGCAGCCTGGTCCAATGTGGCCCCTTTAACAGTGCATGAAAGTAAGGAAATGCCCGTCACATCAGCTGATTGCTTTGTACCAGAGAAGAACAGATCCATTCCTACCACCCCCTTGTGGCTGTCCAAAGAAGGTTTGTACAGTCCCGCAGAATAGATCCCAATAACCTGCCCACCACTGAAGTTAAACTAACTCATTCTATTCCCCCATTCATTAAACAACAGTCCAACGTCACCAGCCCCTCAACCTCTGGCACCACTCCTGTGACCAGGAGGATTGAAGAACAATGGTCAGACCTCCCACAGTTTCCTCCCTTCTGTTCTTAACAGCCTGGGATAGATTTCATCTGGACCTGGTGACTTATCCACTTTCAACTGTGCTAACCCGCTTAACAGTTCCTGTCTTTCAATGACTGTCTTACAATACCCAGCCACATTATCATCATCCCCTTTTAAGTATCATCCCACTGTGATAAGACTATTAAACGGTTCCCTTATATGATGAGATGGACTATGACCTCACGATCGACCTTGTTGTGACCTTGCACCTTATTGCACTGCACTTTCTCTGTAGCTGTGACACTTTACTCTGTACTGTTATTGTTTTTACCTGTACTACCTCAATGCACTCTGTACTAACCCAATGTAACTGCCCTGTGTAATGAATTGACCTGTACAATCGGTATGCAAGACAAGTTTTTCATAGAACCATAGAACAGTACAGCACAATACAGGCCCTTTGGCCCACAATGTTGTGCCAACCTTTAAACCTTACCTAAGACTATCTAACCCCTTCCTCCCACATATCTCCCTATTTTAAATTCCTCCATATGTTTATCTAGCAATCTCTTGAATTTGACCAATGTACCTGCCTCCACCACCACCCCAGGGCAGCGCATTCCATGCCCCAACCACTCTCTGGGTAAAAACCTCCCTCTGATATCTCCCTTGAACTTCCCACCCATTACTTTAAAGCCATGCCCTCTTGTATTGAGCATTGGTGCCCTGAGAAAGAGGCGCTGGCTGTCTACTCTATCTATTTCACTGTACCTCAGTACAAGTGACAATAATAAACCAATACTGAGTCAGCCACAAAATATTTTCCTCACATCCTCAGGCTCCACAAGTAGGTTACTTTGGGGTCCCTAATGTGTCCAACTCTCTCCTCAGTTCCTCTTGTTCTTTCAAGTTGTGCCTGTACTCATTGGAGGACGAGAGGTGACACTGAAACAAGCACAATTCTGAAGGGACTTCACAGGGTGGATGCATCCATGGAAGAATCAAACTGGGGACAAAATTTCAGCAGGAGTCTCTCATTTACGATCTAAACGTCATGAACCTTCAGAATCATTGTTTATTTCAGGCTGAATTTTCAGTCTATAGGAGAGTCAAGGATTATAGGGAACAGCAAGGAAACGTGGAACAAAGGCCAAGATACATCAGCCAGGATCTGAGGATCCTCAGCCACTCCAGCCTTGTCTGCCACTTAATCATTTCACGGATGATCGGAATGTAACCTCAACACCACAATCCTGCCTACACAGTAACCTTTCACCCCCTTGCTCATAATCTATCACTGCCTTAAAAACGTTCAAAGATTTTGCTTTCACCACCCTTTGAGGAAGAGTGTTCCAGTGACAGCCACATCCCAGGTACAATGTGAGCTTTGATGGCAAGGCAAGTGTTTGTTACCCTGAGGAGGTAGGAGTGAGCAGTCCTTCCACTGAAGGTGTTTCTGCAGGAGGGAGTTCGGCATGTCCCAGTCACAGAGCACTACAGCACAGAAAGAGGCCCTTCAGCCCATCCAGTCCATGCCAACCTGATCTTCCGCCAAGTCCCATCTACCTGCACCCGGACCTCCAAACCCCTCCCATCCATGTACCACTTCTGCTGGCAGTCCATTCCACACTCGCACCACCCTCTGAGTGAAGAAGTTCCTCCTCTTAGCAGCCATGGGTTCCTCTAAGTAGCTGCCTAGCACTCTGAAAATTAAAATAAATGATGCCCACAAAGCAGGAGAGGCTATAAGAAGATAGCAAAGTGTTTTCAGGTAGCCGTTTCCTCAGTAATTAAGAAATGGCAGTTAACAGGAACAGTGGAGGTCAAGTTGAGGTCTGGATGACCAAGAAAACTTTCCAAGAGAACTGCTTATAGGATTACTAGAAAGGCAAATCAAAACCCCGTTTGACTGCAAAAGACCTTCAGGAAGATTGAGCAGCCTCTGGAGTGGGGGTGCACTGTTCTACTGTGCAGTGACACCTGAACAAATATGACCTTCATGGAAGAGTCATCAGAAGAAAACCTTTCCTGCATCCTCACCACAAAATTCAGCATCAGAAGTTTGCAAAGGAACATCTAAACAAGCCTGATGCATTTTGGAAACATGTCCTGTGGACTGATGGAGTTAAAATAGAAGTTTTTGGCCGCAATGAGCAAAGGTACAGTGGCGTGCAAAAGTTTGGACACCCCTGGTCAAAATTTCTGTTACTGTGAATAGCTAAGCGAGTAAAAGATGACCTGATTTCCAAAAGGCATAAAATTAAAGATGACACATTTCTTTAATATCTTAAGCAAGATTATTTTTTTATTTATATCTTTTACAGTTTCAAAATAACAAAAATGGAAAAGGGCCCGATGCAAAAGTTTGGGCATCCTGCATGGTACTTAGTAACATCCCCTTTGGCAAGTATCACAGCTTGTAAATGCTTTCTGTAGCCAGCTAAGAGTCTTTCAATTTTTGTTTGGGGAATTTTCGCCCATTCTTTCTTGCAAAAGGCTTCTAGTTCTGTGAGATTCTTGGGCCGTCTTGCATGCATTGCTCTTTTGAGGTCTATCCACAGATTTTCGATGATGTTTAGGTCGGGGGACTGTGAGGGCCATGGCAAAATCTACAGCTTGTGCCTCTTGAGGTAGTCCATTTGTGGATTTTGAGGTGCGTTTAGGAAGGTTATCCTGTTGTAGAAGCCATCCTCTTTTCATCTTCAGCTTTTTTACAGACGGTGGGATGTTTGCTTCCAGAATTTGCTGGTATTTAATTGAATTCATTCTTCCCTCTACCAGTGAAATGTTCCCCGTGCCACTGGCTGCAACACAAGCCCAAAGCATGATCGGTCCACCCCCGTGCTTAACAGTTGGAGAGGTGTTCTTTTCATGAAATTCTGCACCTTTTTTTCTCCAAACATACCTTTGCTCATTGTGGCCAAAAAGTTCTATTTTAACTTCAGTCCACAGGACTTGTTTCCAAAATGCATCAGGCTTGTTTAGATGTTCCTTTGCAAATTTCTAACACTGAATTTTGTGGTGAGGATGCAGGAAAGTTTGGAGATAAAAAAAAGAGTGCAGAATTTCATGAAAAGAACACCTCTCTAACTGTTAAGCACAGGGGTGGATCGATCATGCTTTGGGCTTGTGTTGCAGCCAGTGGCACAGGGAACATTTCACTGGTAGAGGGAAGAATAAATTCAATTAAATACCAGCAAATTCTGGAAGCAAACATCCCACCGTCTGTAAAAAAAAGCTGAAGATGAAAGGAGGATGGCTTCTACAACAGGATAACCTTCCTAAACACACTTAAAATCCACAATGGACTACCTCAAGAGGCACAAGCTGTAGGTTTTGCCATGGCCCTCACAGTCCCCCGACCTAAACATCATTGAAAATCTGTGAATAGACAAAAGAGCAGTGCATGCAAGACAGCCCAAGAATCTCACAGAACTAGAAGCCTTTTCCAAGGAAGAATGGGCGAAAATCCCCCAAACAAGAATTGAAAGACTCTTAGCTGGCTACAGAGAGCATTTACAAGCTGTGATACTTGCCAAAGGGGGTGTTACTAAGTACTGACCATGCAGGGTGCCCAAACTTTTGCTTTGGGCCTTTTTCCTCTTTTGTTATTTTGAAACTGTAAAAGATGGAAATAAAAAGTAATCTTGCTTAAAATATTAAAGAAATGTGTCATCTTTAACTTTATGCCTTTTGGAAATCAGGTCATCTTTTACTCGCTTAGCTATTCACAGTAACAGAAATTTTGACCAGGGGTGCCCAAACTTTTGCATGGCACTGTAGATAAACAACAACGGACCCAGCACCAATCCCTGCGGCACACCACTAGTCACAGGCCTCCAGTCAGAGAGACAACCATCTCCTACCACTCTCTAGCTTCTCCCGCTAAGCCAACGTTGAATCCAATTGGCTACTTCAACCTAAATGCCAAGCGACTTAACCTTCTGGAGCAGCCTCCCATGCGGGACTTTGTCAAAGGCCTTGCTGAAGTCCATGTAGACAATGTCCACCGCCTTCCCTTGATCAACCTTCCTGGTAACCTCCTCGAAAAACTCTATAAGATTGGTTAGATGTGACCTACCACACACAAAGCCATGTTTACTATCCCTAATCAGGCCCTGTCTATCCAAATACTTATATATCCTGTCCCTTAGAATTCCAATGATTTACCTATGACTGACGTCAGGCTCACCGGCTTACAATTTCCCGGCTTATTCTTAGATCCTTTCTTGAACAACGGAACAACATCAGCTACCCTCCAGTCCTCCGTCATCTCACCCGTGGCTAAGGATGTTTTAAATATCTCTGCAAGGGCCCCTGCAATTTCTGCACTAGCCTCCCACAAGGTCTGAGGGGACACCTTGTCAGGCCCTGGGGATTTATCCACTTTCATTTGCCTCAAGACAGCCAGCACCTCCTCTTCTGTAATCCGGATACAGTCCATGACCTCATTGCTCTTTTTCCTCAGTTCTATAGATTCTGTGTCTGTCTCCAGAGTAAATAGGGATGCAAAAAGTTTATTTAAGATTTCCCCATCTCTTTCAGCTCCATGCATAGATGACCATGCTGATCTTCAAGAGGAAAAATTTTGTCCCTTGCTACCCTTTTGCTCTTAATATAGCTATAGAAACCCTTGGGAGTCTCTTTCACCCTGTCTGCTAGAGCAACCTCATGTCCTCTTTTTGCCCTCCTGATTTCTCTCTGAAGTGTTCTCTTGCATTTCTTAAACTCCTCAAGCGCCTCATTTGATCCCATCTGCCTGTACCTGATATGCACCTCCTTCTTTTTCTTTACCAGGATCTCAATATCCCTCGATAACCAACGTTTCCTAAACCTGTTAGCCTTGCCTTTTATTCTAACAGGAACATACAGATTCTGTACTCTCAATATTTCACTTTTGAAGGCCTTCCACTTACTAAGCATCTCTTTGCCGGAAAACAACCTATCCCAATCCACACCTGCCAATCCCTTCTGATGCCATCAAAATTGGCCTTACTCCAATTTAGAAACTCAACCCGAGGACCAGTCCTGTCCTTCTCCATAATTATCTTGAAACTAATGGAATTATGATCACTGGATCCAAAGTGTTCCCCTACACACACGTTCCCTAACAGGAGATCCAGTATCGCGCTCAGGCACGGTGGTGTAGTGGTTAGCATAACACCATTACAGCACCAGTGACCTGAGTTCAATTCCGGATACTGTCTGTAAGGAATTTGTACATTTTCCCCGTGTCTGCGTGGGTTTCCTCCGGGTGCTCCGGTTTCCTCCCACATTCCAAAGACGTCCTGGTTAGGAAGTTGTGGGCATGCTATGTTGGTGCCGGAAGCGTGGCGACACTTGTGGGGTTCCCCCAGAACACCCTTCGCAAAAGATGTATTTCACAGTGTGTTTCAATGTATATGTGGCTAATAAAAGAATCTTATCTCTCTGTTTGGGTCCTCTACAAGTTAATTAAGGAAACTTTTTTGAATACATTTGACCAACTCTATCCCAACCAATCCCTTTACAGTATGGGAGTCCCAGTCAATGTGGAAAGTTAATATCACCTACTATCACAACCTTATTCTTCTTGCAACTGTCTGCTCTCTCTACAAATTTGTTCCTCTAAATCCTGCTGACGATTGGGAAATCTATAACATAGTCCCATTAACATGGTCATCCGTTCCTTTTATTCCTCAGTTCCATCCACATTGCCTCAGTAGACGAGCCCTCCAGCATGTTCTCTTTGAGCACTGCTGTGACATTTCCACTGATGAGTAATGCCACCCCCTCCCCCTCCAATACCTCCATCTCCATCATGTCATGATGAAGGATACATTTCCAAATCAGCAGGGAGTGTGTCTTGGAGGGGAACCTGCAGGAGGTGGTGATCCATGTCCCTGTTGCCCTTGTCCTCCTTGGTAGTGAAGTGGCAGGTTTAAGTCCTCTAGCTGTGTGATACAAGTGGGCCAGACACTGACCTGCTCTCCAGGATGGCCTGTTCCACGTGCGTGCTCTTCTCATGGGCTGAGGCTCCAAGGGACTTCTGGCTCATGACCGACAGAAACTGGAGCAGCAGCTTGGTGTTCTCTGTCTTGCCAGCTCCCGTCTCCCCACTGGGCAGGTTGTTGGCCATGGGTTGGGGGAGAAACACATCCACAAGTTAGACCACCCTGGTGATTGTGACAGAGTAAACCATGCACTGAGCAACAATCCATATCGCTGGCACTCAGCTGACCGTTTGAGAATCTAAACTCCATTGAACTAAATCTGAAAGATCTGGTCTCTGAAAATACTCTGGAACTAACAGCTTCCTCATATCCTTTCTGGAAGGTATGACTCAGTCTGACCCTGAATGTGACTCCAGATCTGCCCCAATGTGACCAACCGTAAACCAGAATCAGGGGAGGAGGTGGGCTTTGGGTTGGAGACAAGACATGCAATGGTGACCACCTCATGGTGTCGCTCTGCTCCCCCTTTCCCCTTGCTCAGTGCCCAGCGCTGAGGCAGCCCACAGCTGAGAAACTGACCTGATGAGTACACACTGGCTATCCTGTCGCTTCCACAGACACCCGTAGCACTCGTTGGCAATTGCAAAGATGTGGGGTGGCAGCTCTCCGAGTTGGTGTCCACTGTACAACTCAACCATGCTGGCACTGTACAGACTCTCGATGTATTTGTAAGGGTTCACTGCAGTCAGGATTGAGCCAATGTTTGTCTGGAAGAAATACACAATTAGCATTTGGGAGCTGAGCAGGGTGATGACTGGGGTTGGAAGTGTCCTATCACGCTGGTTATGCTCATCCTCAGCTACCTTCCTGAACCTCTGCACTCCTGGTGGCCCCACAGTGCTGCTGGGCAGGAGGTCTAAGTGCCATATGGAAGCTGCTCATGAACCAGACAACCACACATGCAGGAAATGTTCTGCACCTCTGCAGGACCGCGCCAAGTGCCCTCACAGGAGGCTTCACTGGGGCTGTTGGTGAGAGTTTAACTCATCCAGGGGACGGGAACCTTGGAGGGAATTCAAGAAGGACAGCAAGAAAGGAGGATGTGTTCAAACAAAATAGACAAGCAGCAGGCAATGGGGTTAAAGTATGGAAAATGGCAAAACTGAAGACAATATATCTAAACGCATGCAACATTCTTTTATTCATCTTACATTTCCTTGCAATGTAGAAGGAGGCCATTCAGCCCATTGAGTTTATGTCAACTATCGGAACAATCCCATCCATCCTTTTGCCCCATTTATTTCCCTGCTCCCTATTCCCTCCACTTATATACACCCTGACTCCCCTACCACCCACACATTGGGGGCAATTTACAGCGGGCAATTAACCACCAACCCACTCAATCTTTGGGACATGGAGGAAACCGGAGCACCTGGGGTAAGCCCACACAGTCACAGGCAGGACATGCAAACTGCATACAGATGGCACCCGAGGTCAGGATCAGACCTGGGTTACTGGAGGAGTTAGACAGAGCTGCATTACCTGCTGAATCACCGTGCCGTCCAAAGTAAATGAACTTGCAGGACAAATAGGAGGAAATGGTTATGATGTGGGTGAAGTGGAAATGGGAGCATCCTGAACTGAATGATTCTATGACTACGATCTAATTTCCATGACAGAATGTCCATGACTGTAGGGTGGCTGCTGAATGTTCAAAGATATTTGACATTTAGGGAGTACAGGCAATCAAGAAAAGGTGTTGTGAGGTAGTGCCATTACTAAGGACTCTTAGCAGTGTGGCGGGATCTTGGGGTTCACATTTTAGATCCCTCAAGGTTGCCGTGCAGGTGGATAGGGTTGTTAAGAAAGTGTATGGTGTGTTGGCCTTCATTAGTTGGGGTATTGAGTTCAAGAGCCATGAGGTAATGTTGCAGCTCTATAGAACTCTGCTTAGACCACACTTGGAGTATTGTGTTCAGTTCTGGTTGCCTCATTATAGGAAGGACGTGGAAGCTTGAGAGAGGGTGTAGAGGAGATTTATCAGGATATTGCCTGGATTGGAGACCATGTCTTATGTGAGCTAGGGCTTTTCTCTTTGAAGTAAAGGAGGATGAGAGGTGACTTGATAGAGGTGTACAAGATGATAAGAGGCATAGATAGAGTGTACAGTCAGAGACTTTTTCCCAGGGCAAAAATGGCTCACATGTGGGGATAATTTTAAGGTAATTGGAGGAAGGTATAAGGGGGATGTCAGAGGTAAGTTTTTTTTACACAGAGAGTGGTGGGTGCATGGAATGCACTACCGGCAGAGGTTGTGGGGGCAGATACATTAGGGACATTTAAGAGACGCTTAAGATAGGCACATGAATGATAGATAAATGGGGGGCTATGTGGGAGGGAAGGGTTAGATAGATCAGAGCAGGATAAAATGTCGGCACAACATTGTGGGCCGAAGGGCCTGTACTGTTCTGTGGTGTTCTGTGTAAGGGGTGGTATAGGTGCATTGGTGGAAAGTGACCTTTGTGTGGCTGAACAACACAGAATTAAGATCAGTTTGGGTTGAGCTAAGAAACAGCAGAGCCGAGAATCAGTGGAAGTTAATCATTGGTTACCACAGGTTAACATTGTGGACATGATGTAAACCAGGAGATTGGATGGATAAACAGCATCATGGGGGATTTCTTAACATATAAACTGAAGAAATCAAATTAGCAATGACTGGAGGACAGATACATGGAAAGAATACAAGGTGCCTTCCTGGATCAATATGTTGAGGATCCAGCTGGGGAAAAAGTTCACATTGTGCAATCAGAAGAGGCTAATCAATAATCCTGTAGCAAAGGGGTCTTGTGCTAGAGTAACATGACAGGATTTTACACTAAGCTTGAAACTAGGCCCTTAAATCTAAACCAAGGGGACTGTGAAGGTGAGGTAGCAGATGGGTGGTGTGCAGTGTGAAACTGCATTAAAAGGATTATAGTGCGTGGACAATGAATAGTATTTAAAGGCAATTTGTGAAAAATGTACTTTCCTTTAAGGCACAAAAGCCCTGTGGGTAAAATGGTCCATCCCAGCTGACAGCAGAAATTAAAGATAGTGTTAAATCAAAGGAAGAGACTTATAAGGTTGTCAGAAATAACAGGGGTCTGAAGATTGGGAACATTTTAGAACTCAAAGGGGCAGCAAAAAAAATTGATAAAGAAAGGCACAACAGAATATGAAAGTGGATGCGAAAATGATAAAAATGGACCAAGAACCTTTATAAATATGTAAAAATGAAAAGGCTGGTGAGCGTAAAGGTGGGTCCTTTACAGAGACAGGAGATTTTACACTGGGGAATTTGTACAGTTTTGGCTAACCAGTTAAAGGTAAGACATCATCAAGCTGGAAAGAGTGCAGAGAAGATTTACGAGAATGTTGTCAGGACTCGAGGGCCTGAGTCATAGGGAGACATTGGCCAGGCTAGGACTTTATTCATTGGAGCGCAAGAGATCGAGGGGTGACCTTGTAGAGCCGTGCAAATCATGAGGGGCATAGATGGGGGTGAATGCACTCAGTCAAGTAAAGGGAATCAAAAACTTGAGGGCATAGGTTTAAGGTGAGAGGGGAAAGATTTAAAAGGGACCTGAGGGGCAACTTTTTCCACACAGAGGGTGGTCCGGATATGGAATGAGCTCCCAGTGGAAGTGATTGAGGCAGGTACATTAACAACATTTAAAAGACACTTGGACAGGTACATGGATAGGAAAGGGTTAGAGGGATATGGGCCAAACAAGAGGATATTGGGCACGAGGTCCTAATTCTATTGGAATTAGTGTAATTCATGAAAGGGAAATCAGAGATAACAAAGTCACTGGAATTTTTTGAGAATGTAATCAGAATGGATGAAGAACCAGTTGATGTGGCGTATCTGGATTGACAGAGATTAGTGTGTAAAATTAAAGGATGTGGGATTGGGGGTAAGGTGTTGATATGGATAGAGAACTGGTTGGCCCAACAGGAAACAATTAGTCAGAGTAACTGGGTCTTTTTCCAAGAAATTGGTGGGATACCACGGGATCAGTGCTGGGACCCCAGCTATTCACAATACATATTAATGATTTGGAGGAGGGAATTAAAAGTAATCTCTCTAGATTTGCTGACAGCACAAGGCTGGGTGGGAGGGTGGCCCTTGGGGAGGGTGCAGAGAAGCTCCAGGTTGATTTGGACAGGTTGAGGGAGTGGGCAGAGACATCGCAGATGCTGTATAATGTGGGTAAATGTGAAGTTATCTGCTTTGGTGGCAATAGCTGGAAGGCAGATTATCTGAATGGGAAGAGATTGGGAAAGGTGGAGGTGCAGTGAGATCTGGGTGTCTTCAGGGAAGGTTTTGTCTGACTAAGATGATTGAACTTTTGAGGGTGTAACAAGGAGGGTTGATGAGGGCAGTACATTTGATGTGGCACATGTGGATTTTAGCAAGGAATTTGAGTTCCACATGGCAGATTGACCAAGTAAATTAGATTAAAAATTGGTTCAGTGGCAGGAAAAAATGGGCATTAATCAACAGGAGTTTTAGTGAGCAGGAGGTTGAGTACAGTGGATTTTCATGGTACCTCTAACGACTATGTTTGATGATTTGGACTCAGATGTAGGGGCCATAATTAAGAGCTTGCACAAACAGTGAGGAAGAAGTTTCTAGGCTACAGGAAGATATTGGCTGGTTGGGTGGATCACCCCAAGTGGTGCACATGGGGAGGACAAATGAGGGTATACACAGAAAATAGTGGGGTATAGAGAGGTGTAGAGGAGCAGAGGGAGCTGGAGAGCAGGACAGGTGGAGGAGGTGAAGGAGGCGGACGGGACACTTGCCTTTATTGGCCGGGGCTCGGAACAGGAGCAGGGAAGTGCTGCTGGAAGTGTATCAACACCAGTGGGGCCCCAGTGAGAGCACTGGGGGTGGATCTGGTCACTGGGGATGGATCTGGTCACTCGGGATGGATCTGGTCACCACATCGCAGGAAGGACGTGACTGCCCCAGTGAGGGTGCGAAGGGGATTTATGAGGGTATTGCCCAGACTGCAGAGTTCTCATTCTGAGGAGAGAATGCCCAGGCTGGGGGTGTCATTGGGACAGAGGGGGCTGAGGGGAGGTTTCACTGAGGTGTGAACAGTGATGGAAGACCCAGACCGGGTGAGTGGGAAGGAGCAGTGCCCCAGCAGAGCTTAGTACTTGGGGCATTGAATTCGATTAACATGAAGGATTAGAGGGTATGGTTGAGGAAATATGTTTTCATGAAGAAACTGTAGAGGCCTGGAACAAGGAAGGTGGTGACCTGCAGGGCTACAGACTGAGTGGGGAAGTGGGATAAACCTAAAGTCCCGAGACATGATGGGCTGAATGGCCTCCTGTGTGGTAGATTTCTATGATTCCATGAACTTGCCATTGTCAGCAAATGGCCCACTTCGAACCGAGGGTGGAAGCAGGTGATTGTGATTGCTGAGGATGATGGACCAGGAACTCCAGAACTGGCACCATCTGGGGCTCTTGCTTATCGTAGCTCATTTAACGATGTGGGTGTAGAGGCCACAATTAGATATCTGCTGATGAGATGGATATTTACCAACCCTGCACTGCAGCAAATGAAGCCAGTGATTGGTGGGGAGATTTTGGGAGACACGAGAGATGAGACAACTCTGCTCCGTTCAAACACGTGGCTGCTCACGCCAATGGTTGACTGAGGGAGAGGCTCCAACACAATGACCAGGGTGTGGAAGCAGCAGGACATGGGCAGAATGGCCTCTGATGGGGCAACCTTGGGACCTGATAGGTTCTGATAGCTCAAGTGGTAACGTCACTTGTGCAATGTACTGAACGCTCTCGCCCTGACACTCGGCATTCCGCGCAGAAGGGGAAGAGGGGAGTGGTGGCAGTGGAGGAGAGTGGCGTACGTAGATCTTATCCTGCCTGTATCGCAAGTAGAGGTTGTAGAGAACGCTGGACTCGTGCAGATCAGCAAGATTCGACATGTCGTCCACCCCCTCAATACTGGTCTGGTGCATCGGGACAGCAAGCTCCAGGGATAGGGGAGACTGCTCAAAGGAGAATTCCTGGAGTGGAAGAGAGGAGGGGGAATGGGGGAGAGAGGGGGAGGGTGGGAGTCAGGGGGGAGGGTGGGAGATGGGGGGTGGAGGTCGGAGGGCGAGGTTGGCAATTGGGAGGGGAGAGTGGGAGTCGGGCAGGATGGGAGACGGAGGTTGGAGGAGAGCAAATGCTGTCAAAAGTTCAAAAGCACATCCAAAAAGCAGCAGCTCCCAAATGATGACGGTCCCTCAGTACCGCCCCTCCCACAGTGCGACACTCCCTCAGTACTGCCCCTCCCACAGTGCGACACTCCCTCAGTACTGCCCCTCCCACAGTGTGACACTCCCTCAGTACTGCCCCTCCCACAGTGTGACCCTCCCTCAGTACTGCCCCTCCCTCGGTATCGACACTCCCTCGGTATCGACACTCCCTCGGTGCGACACTCCCTCAGTACTGCCCCTCCCTCGGTGCGACACTCCCTCGGTGTGGTGCTGGGAGTGAGGGTCTTGGTGCTCTCACAAGCAGAAGACTCCTACCATGACAGAGCTGGTGGTGGGGGCTCAGTGAGGATGTACTGACTGTGCTTCAGACACCCGTCCCTGGATCACAGACCCCAAGAGCAGCAACCTGTTGCATCTGGAACCCCCCCCCCCCCCCACAGGGACTGGTTCAAGGGGAGAAGGGGAGGGGGAGTGAAAGGGAAAAGGGAAGCTCCCTCACCTCTCCATAGTCAGTGGTGAAGCGGACAACGCCATCAGCAATACTCGCCACCCGGCTCGGCAGCAGCTGCTCGTTCACCTGGAGCCACACCTGGCAACCCTGGAATACAAATTAAATGCCTGAGCGTTAACACCTCAGACGACCTGGCCTGGGCCCAGCACACAGATGCAATCACAGGGAAGGTGCACCAGCATCTCTGCTTCCTTAGGAGTTTGAGGAGGTTCGGCTTGTCACTGAACACTCCAACGTACTTCGACAGATGGACTGTTGAAAGTGTCCTGACTGGTTGCATCAGGGTCTGGGACGGCAATTCGAATGCACAGGAATGTAAGAAGCTGCAGAGAGCAGTGGACTCAGCCCAGACGCTGCCTCAAGAAGGCAATGGGCCATGCCATCTTCTCGCAGCTACCATCAGGCAGGAGGTACAGAAGCCATTACAGGGAGGAGGGATGGAGAGAGATTGCTTGAATCACCAAGACATCGGAGGATAAGTACCAAGTGCTGGTAAATGTTCCAAGGGTGGACAGGTGGTCAGCATGGACAAGGTGGGCCGAAGGGCCTTTTCCTGTGCTCTATAACTCTAGGACTCTCCAGTCTAAACTTCTCCAAATCCTCAGGTTTGCTCATTTTTTCCGTCCTTTTTATATTTCTCCTTCTCAGATCTAATCCTATCCACAATTGAACACATTTCCTATGGACTGGCCTGGATTGGTTCAGTCCTACCCTGGTGTAACATGCACTGCCTGCACAGGTCACACCTCCCCAGATCCAGATTCAATGTCCCAGGAGCAACAAACATGATGCTGGAGAAATTCAGCTGGTCAAGCAGCATCTATAGAGGGAAATAGACAGTTGATGGTTCGGGTCAAGAGGCATTGAGACAGGCACATCAACAGGCAGGGAATGGAGGGACATAGACCACATGCAGGCAAATGGGATTGGTTTAGATTAGCATCATGGTCAGCACGGTGGGCTGAAGGGCCTGTTCCTGTGCTGTTCTATGTTCTGTAAGCAGAGTGAGAAGGAGAAGAGAATTTAGAATCATTTTGTACAGCATGGAAACAGGCCCTTCGGCCCACCGTGTCTATGCTGACCATCATGCCTATCTATACTAATCCCACAGCTACATTAATTCTATGCTCTACTCATTCAAGCCCTTGACTAAATGCCTCTTAAATGTTGGTTACTGTTCCTGCTTCTCCCACTTCCCCCGGCAGCTCATTCCAGATACCAACTACTCTGACCCATTAGATTCCATTTCAACCTCCTCCCCCTCACCATAAACCTATTTTGGACACCTCCATCCTGGGAAACAGCCTCTTGCTCTCTACCCTACCTATGTCTCGCATTATTTTATATAGCTCTGTCAGCCTCCTTCGACCCAGGGAAAACAGACCCAGCCTATCTAGTCTCTCCTGATAACTCAAGCCCTCCAGTCCCGGCAACATCCTGCACCCTCTCCTGCTTAATCACATCCTTCCTATAGTGTGGTGACCAGAACTGCTCACCGTACTTCGTGCAACTGTGTATAACTGTAAAATGACATCCCAACTCTTGTACTCAGTGCCTCAGACGATGAAGGCAAGCATGCCATACACCTCCTTCACCATCCTGTCTACTTGTGTTGTCACTTTCAGAGAACTGTGTACTTGCACACCTAGGTCTCTCTGTTCATCAATGCTCCCAGGGTCCTGTGAATGTCATCACCTTGTTTAAGTTCCTAAAATGCAACACCGCACTTGTCTGAGATAAAGTCCATCTGCCATTCCTCGGCCCACTTTCCCAGTTGATCTACATCCTGTTGCAACCTTAGACAATCCGGTTCACTGTCCACTACACCACCAATTTTGGTGTCATCCACAGACTTACTAATCACGCCACATACGTTCTCTTCAAAATCATTAATATGTATGATGATCAGAGGACCCAGCACTGAATTTAATGGTCATAATCCACCAGCAACAAAGTCATTTCAAGCAAGATGGTAAAACGTTACAATTAAAGGGGTTGTGGAACACAGTGGAGGAAGCGATGGCCCAAACCAAGACAAATGGGTTGGACCTAATTATAGGGATGTGATGACATGTGACTGAAGCTGGGAATTAAATACTCTGGGCTCATTGATGTTTAGATTGGACAGACAAAATGAAAAGGGAGGGTCATTGCCTGATTAAAGGGTAACAGGAGACAGTCGTAAAGCATGATCTCGGCCATAAAGGGCAGGAAATAGAATTACCATGGATGGGGAAGAGGTGTAGCAGGAGACAAGGAAAGCTCAGTTTGGAGGGGTTTCCAACCCCCACACATATTTGCAGGGCAATGTGGCAAATTGACAGAATTTATTACCCCCCAGGTTAAGAATCAGAAATCAGAGTCAAACTCAAAGACAGTTTTGTAGATTTGAAGAATGAATGGCCAAAGTGGGTGGTGCGATAGATTAAAAGGCTCGTCAGGAGATAAACAATGCCTAGAACATACATAGAACATAGAACACTACAGCACAGTACAGGCCCTTCGGCCCACAATGTTGCGCCAACATTTTATCCTGCTCTAAATCTATCTAACCCTTCCCTCCCACAAAGCCCTCCATTTCCCTATCATTCATGTGAACAGACTTTAAGGAAATGTTTCAAAATTCTCAACATGGACATCCCATTCAAATATAAAAATACTACATGTGATTCATCCACACAGAACTGAGGAGGTTAAGGATAGTTTTAAAAGAAGCCTATAATGCTGGCAAAAGTGGAAAGGCTGAAGATTGGGAGAATTTAGGAAACAGTGATGATTAATCAAGATTCGATAAATGGAGAGAAGATAGATAATAAAATAGCAAGAAATAGAAAGATATTGACAGAGCTTCTACAACTTTACAAAATGAAAGGAAGCAGCAAAAATAAATGTGTGTTCCCTGGAGGTAATGACAAGTACAATGGCTGAGGTACTTACACAAAGATCCTGTATCTGTCTTCATTGCAGAAGGCACTGTAAGTACATCAGGAATAAAAGGGAAGCAAGGGTGTAATGGGAGTGAGGAACTTAAAGCTTTAATATCAGTAAAGGGAAGCTACTGGAGAAACTAAAAGAACAAAATGAGGACAAACCCTCAGAACCCAAATCTGCAGCCCAGGGGTGGCTACAGGGAAAGTGGATGCACCACAGACATCCTGCTTCCTGGAGCAGCTGAACCAGCCAGGAAGGTGCAGATCCAACACGCTAAAAACAAGGTGTAAAACAGAAAATGTTCAAAATAATCAGCCAGGCAGCATCCGCGGAGAGGGAAACAGACTTAGTGTTTCAAGTCAAAGATCCTTCACTGGACCTGCTGAGTATTTCTAGCATTTTGTTTTTATTTCAATTTCCATTATCTATAGACAAAAAATCTATATCCAGATCTGGTGCCTGGTTCACGAGACAGGGACAGACTGCAGAGTCAGTAAGTCTTAGGAAGGGAAACAACGTTAGTCTTTACTGGCAGTCTGTTACCCTCTCACCCTTCTCATCAGCTGTCAGAGACCTGAGATCATGTGTCACGTTGTTGTGTGCAGGCTAACTCAATTACCATTGTACACAGACTTACACTGGATATACACAAAGAAACAAGCCACTCAAACAACAAAACAATCTGGCCTTACAGTCACAGAGGCAGTCACGCAGCTCAGAAACAGGCCCTTCAGCCCAACTCATCCATGCCGACCAAGGTGCCTGCATTTGGCCCATATCCCTCTGAACCTTTCCTAACCATATACTTATCCAAATATCTTAAATGTTGTTATTTTATCTGCCTCAACAACTTTCTCTGGCAGCTTGTTCCATATACGCACCACCCTCTGCATGAAGAAGTTGCTCCTCAGATCCCTATTAAATCTTTCCCCTCTCACCTTAAACTTCTGTCCTCTAGTTTTTATCATTCCCTTTCCCTGGGACAAAAACTGGGTGCATTCACCCTGTTGATGTCCCTCATGATTTTATACAGCTCTCTAAGGTCACCCCTCAGTCTCCGGCGTTCCAAGGATAATGTCCCAACCTGCCCAACTTGGGCAGTTGAGTCCTGGCAACATCCTCGTAAATCTTCTTTCCACTCTTTCTGCCCACTCTTTTGGCCATCGTAGTGGGCCATATCTCAAATAACGATGAGTTGGAGTACAGGAAGGAGATAGAGAGCTTAGTGACATGGTGTCATGACAACAGCCTTTCCCTCAATGTCAGCAAAACAAGAGAGCTGGTCATTGACTTCAGGAAAGGGGGCGGTGTACATGCACCTGTCTACATCAACGGTGCTGAGGTCGAGAGGGTTGAGAGCTTCAAGTTCCCAGGAGTGAACATCACCAATAGTCTGTCCTGGTCAAATCACATAGATGCCACGGCCAAAAAAGCTCACCAGCGCCTCTGCTACCTCGGGAGGCTAAAGAAATTTGGGTTGTCCCCTTTGACTCTCACCAACTTTTACATATGCGCCATAGAAATCATCCTATCCAGATGCATCACGGTTTGGTACGGCAACTGCTCTGCCCAGGACCGCAAGAAACTGCAGAGATTTGTAGATATAGCTCAGCACATCACGAACACCAGCCTCCCCTCCTTGGACTCTGCCTATACCTCTCACTGCCTCGGTAAAGCAGCCAGCATAATCAAAGACCCCACCCACCCGGGACATTCTCTCTTCTCCCCTCTCCCATCGGGCAGAAGGTACAAAAGCCTGAAAGCACGTACCACCAGGCTCAAGGACAGCTTCTACCCCACTGTTATTAGATTATTGAATGGTTCCCTAGTACGATAACATGGACTCTTGACCTCAAAACATACCTCATTGTGACCTTACACCTTATTATCTGCCTGCACTGCACTTTCTCCGTAGTAGTTACACTTTATTCTGCACTCTGTACTGTTTTACCTTGTACTACCTCAATGCACTATGTAATGAATTGATCTGTATGAACAGTATGCAGGACAAGTTTTTCACTGTACCTTGGTACATGTGACAATAATAAACCAATTCCAATTCCAGCTTAATGATGTATTTCCTGTAACAGGGTAACCAAAACTGTACACAATATCTTGTACAATGGCATATAACCTGCCAATTCTTACAGTCAATACCCTGATGTAGGCCAGCATGCCAAAAGCCTTCTTCACCACCCTGACTACCCGAGATGCCACTTTCAGCAAACTATGTACTTGCACTCCTAGGTCCCTCTGTTCCACAACACTCCCCAGTGCCCGGCCATTCACTATGAAAATCTGATCCTGGTTTGACTTCCCAAAAGGCAGCACCTCACAATTATCTGGATTGAAAGCCATTTGCCAACCCTCAGCCCACTTACCCAGCTGGCCAAGATCCCTCTGTAATTTTTGATAACCTTCACTGTCGACGATACCACCTATTTTACTATCATCCACAACTTGAACCTCCTCCTCATCTAAATTTATAATCACAACCCTCTCATCCCCGCCACCACCCCCGACCCCCCGGCTCCACCCCTACCCCCCACGCCGCCCCCCCTCCCCCCACCACCACCACCATACTCTCATCCTCTACTTGGATTTCCTGGTGCCTGTAATTTTGTTCTTGCCTACAAGTGGAACCGTTCTCTCTGCATCAACTCCTGACATTTCCATTATCACCCGGTACATCTTTGCACCAGCCCTTGTGTCCAATACAGTGAACTGAACTGTATCCAGACCCCTCAGGTGGCGACGAGGAGGTGTTACAGCAGTGAGATAGATCGGCTGGTTGAGTGGTGTCGCAACAACAACCTCATACTCAACGTCAGTAAGACCAAGGAACTGACTGTGGACTTCAGGAAGGGGAAGTCGGGAGAACACACACCAGTCCTCATTGAGAGGTCAGCAGTGGAAAGGGTGAGCAGCTTCAAGTTCTTGGACATCAACATCTCAGAGAATCTATCCTGGGCTCAACACATTGATGCAATCATGAAGAAGACACGCCAGTGGCTTTACTTCATTAGGAATTTGAGATTTGGTATGTCACCAAAGACTCTTACAAATTTCTGTAGATGTACAGTGGAGAGCTTTCTAACTGGCTGCATCACAGCCTGGTATGGAGGCTCCTATGCACAGGATCACAAGAGGGTGCAGGGGGTTGTAGACTCAGCCAGCTCCATCAAGGGCACAACCCTCCCTCCATCGAGGACATCTTCAAGAGGAGGTGCCTCAAGAAGGTGGTATCCATCATTAAGGATCCTCACCATCCTGGACATGCCCCCTTCTCATTACTACCATCGAGGAGGTGGTACTGGAGCCTGAAGACCCACACTTAACGATTCAGGAACAGCTTCTTCCCCTCCGCCATCAGATTTCTGAATAGTCCATAAACCCATGAACACCACCTCGTTATTTCTTTGCACTATTTCTATATTTTTGTAATTTATATAGAACATTACAGCACAGTACAGGCCCTTCGGCCCATGATGTTGTACCAACCTTTTAATCTACTCTAAGATCAATCTAACCCTTCCCCCCAAATACACCTCCATTTTTCTATCATTCATGTGCCTATCTAAGAGTATCTTAAATGTCCCTAATGTATCTGCCCCCACAACCTTTGCCGGCAGTGTGTTCCACGCACCCACCACTCTCTGTATAAAAATCTTAAGCCTGAAATCCCCCTTATACCTTCCTCCAATCACCTTTAAATTATGTCCCCTCGTGTTAGCCATTGTTGCCCTGGGAAAAGGTCATCGACTGTCCACTCGATCTATGCCTCTTATCATCTTGTACACCTCTATCAAGTCACCTCTCATCCTCCTTCGCTCCAAGGAGAAAAGCCCCAGCTCACTCAACCTATCCTCATATGACATGCTCTCCAATCCAGGCAACATCCTGGTAAATCTCCTCTGCACCCTCTATAAAGCTTCCACATCCTTCCAATAATGAGGTGCCCAGAACTGAACACAATATTCCAAGTGTGGTCTGACAAGAGTTCTATAGACCTGCAATATTATCTTGTGGCTCTTGAACTCAATCACCTGACTAATGAAGGCCAACATTCCATACACCTTCTTAATAACCCTACCAACTTGTGCGGCAACTTTGAGGGATCTATGGACTTGCCACACAAGATCCCTCTATGTTCTTTCGCAACACCCCACGCATTCCCAACTCCCCACACCCACCCCAACTCCCCACCTCCCCAAACCACCCCCCACCCACCCTGACTCCCCACCTCCCCGAACCACCGCCACCCCTCCATCCTATCCACCTCGAATCCCCACCTACCCAGCCCCCCAATCCTCCCCATGACTCCCCACTACCCCTACCTCTCCCCAGCTCCCCGATTGTCCACACCATCCATCCCCAGCCTCTTCCCAACTCCCACACACCCCACCTCCGTCCTCTCCCCCTCCCGTCACTACACTGACACCCCACCCCCGCTCCATCTCCCCACCTCCCCAACCTCCCTCCAAATTCCCACCAGCCCCACCCCCTTTCTGATTCCCCAACCCCCACCTCCACCTCCCCATCACTCCTCACCCCGTCCCTCCAACCCCCATCCCTTCCCACCCATACCGAACTCCCTACCCCTACCTCTCCCCTACCCCTACTCCAACCTACCCCTCCCCATCTCTACACACCCACCCCAACTCCCCACCTCCCCGAATGCCCCACCACCCCACCCTCCAACTCCCCAACCCCCACCCTCTGATTCCCCGCCCCCACACCCCACCCCACCCTTCCTCCAACTACCCACCCCCATCCCACCGACACTTCCCCAACCCCCTTCCCAACTCCCCACCTACCCAACTCCCACTGTGACTTCCTACCTCCCACCTCCACCCCTCCCCAACTCCCCACCCGCACCCTCAGATTTCCCCCAAGCCCTTCCTTCCACACCCAGCTCTCCCTAAGGAATCCTCCCCACCCTCTCATAAAGAGCTTCAACACCCTCTCCCAGCTCATGATCTCTGCCTGGTTGCCCCGACAAGATCTGCAGACATCTCACCACACCAGAGTGCTCCCCTCCCGGGCTACTGATGGCCCACACCCCCCTCTGCTCAGCCACAGGCCCTGCCCCTCCTGACTATCACCTCTGCAGCCACCAACCCTCAGCTCTTTGCCCATCCTCCCACCAACATTTGTACCTGCTGATTCTGCCCCAACCTCCCCCACACAGCTCACACCACCCAGGCACATTGGCTACTCATGGTAGTCACCACACTCACTGGGCCAAGACAACCGACCAATTGACACGCCTCGAGGACCTTTCATCCTCTGAACAACCAGAAGACCCCATCGCCCCCTTATACAAGCCCCATGACCCCTGGCCCCATTGCCACCTTACACAAGCCCCGTGACCCCAGGCCCAATTCCCCCTTACACAAGCCCCATGACCCGACACCATTGCCCCCTTACACAAGCCCTGTAACACTTGACACCTTCACTCCTCACCCATGCCCTACGACACTGATATCATCATCCCTTAGCCACACTTTGTGACCCCTAGCACCGTTGCACCTCATCCATGTCCTCTGACCCCTACTTCATGACTTCTTTCACACAAGCCTTATGACCTTTGACACCCGTAGGGTCTACATCAGGCATTATTTCAGCAGAGGGCTTTGACCCGAGATCACGGAGCCTGACAACAGAACACATTGTTTTTGGGTCAGGAGCAGCAGCCTTTCATAACCCAGAGACACCACCCTCTCCCTAACCTAACCCTCCATTTCCACCGTCCTCTCACCTCCATTCACCCCCTTCTTTTCTCTCTTTCACTGGTTCCCCTTTTCTCTCCCACTTCCTTCCTTCTTATCATTCCACACTCTCTCCCCTCTCCCTCCATCCCTTAGCACTTGCCTCTGACTTTCACCATCCCACCCTTTCTCCCATCCCACTGACGGTCCTTTCTCCTGCTCTGTCCCAGCCCTCTGCCTACTCCCACTCTCTCTCTCCCCCTTCTTTAAACCTTCCATCTCCATTGTCTCCCTCCTCTCCCCTCCAGCCCTCCCATCCCTCTTCTTTCTCCAGCCCTTTGTCTCTCTTTACCACCTCTCTTTTGCACTCTCGTGCACACACACCAATTAATTGCAGTTGTTGTCCTAACAGCTGTCACTGTAACTCGGCCACACACCCCGCCCCCACTAGCGCAGTCCTACTGGACAAGTCAATGATTCAGGAGCAGGAGCTTCCCACGAACTGCTGCCCCAGGCACTGGGAATCACCTCCCTCTGGACTCTAACCTGATATTCACCCACTCTGTTTATCTGCTAACGATGAATGAGGCAGAGTGTTCATCAATAATTAACAGGAGGCGACTCCCTCTCTCAACTGCTGTTAATGGACAATCTCAACCCACAGAGTCTCAGGAGACGGGAAGTGGCCTCAAAAACCCATAACTTGCTGGTATTCCTGAACCAGGGATTTGGAAAAGTGTGATGACAAATTTGTAACTCTAACAAAGTTCACTGAACTGCATCTCACTGTGAACTATCCCAACCCTGAAGGAACTGCACAGCAGAGTATCAAACATTCCCTCCAGGGACCACAGACTAGACAGAGCAGCATTTGTAATACTGGTTACAAAGATTATTATTCTAAGGCTTCACCCCTTTAAGATTGTGTCATGTGCTTTACTGATCTCCGGACAAACACAATGTACATAGGAAATTCCAGAGACAGTGAGTGGAAATCCCTGGGGCAAACTACACACACTCATGTTTCGTGTGATCATGTGACTGTGTTCCTCAGCCAGGTCTGAGATGCTTGTTGGTACACAAGCTACTGACGGCCAAGATGTTGGTGCCGCAAGTGACTGGGAGGGCAAATAATTGCCCTGGTATTAAGAGGATTGACAACAGGAGTATGCGATTTTATTGGAATTGTATAAGGTCTTGGTGAGACCGCACCTGAAGTATTAGAGTCATAGAGTTATACAGCACGGAAACAGGACCTTCAGCCCAACCGTCTACCTGAGCTAGTCCCATTTGCCTGCGTTTGGCCCATGTTGCTCTAAACCTTTCCTATCCATGAACCTGTCTATGTGTCTTTTAAATGTCTTAAATTGTATCCACCTCTACCACATATGAGTCATATGTCATAATTTTAAGATGATTGGAGGAAGGTATAAGGGTGATGTCAGAGGTAAGTTTTTTTTTACACAGAGAGTGGTGGGTGCATGGAACGCACTGCTGACAGAGGTTGTGGGGGCAGATACATTAGGGACATTTAAGAGACTCTTAGACACAAGAATGATAGAGAAATGGAGAGCTATGTGGGAGGGAAGGGTTAGATAGATCTTAGACCAGGATAAAATGTCGGCACAACATTGTGGGCCGAAGGACCTGTTCTGTGCTGTAATGTTCTATGTTCTATGTAGAGGGCCCTACTCAGAAGGGTGAAATACTGGACTTCCTCTCAGGGAACAAGCCAGGGCAGGTAACTGAAGTGGCAGTCAGGGACCACTTCAGCTCCACTGACATCATTCTATAGTGATGGAAAAGGAGCTGGGACATTATGTTGCAGTTATATTTGTTGTTGATGAGGCCGCACTTGGAGTCCTGTAGGCCACTGAATAATAACATTACAGTGGCACAAGTAATAAACCAATTTGATGCATGTAAGAACGGAACAGCAGTTGTCACGGGGGACTTTAACTGCCACAAGTTGGTCAAGGCAGTCTTGACGAGGACTTCATAGAATGCAACCATGATAGCTTTCTTGAACAGCATGTTAGTGAACCTACAAGGGAAAATGCAATCTTAGATCTGGTCCTGTGCAATGAGACAGGTAAAATTAACGATCTTGTAGTTGGGGATCCTCTTAGAAAGAGTGATCACAAAATGATTGAATTTCTCATACAAATGTAGGGTGCAATAGTTCGATCTAAAACCAGTGTATTATGCCTAAACAAGGGAGACTACAACAGGATGAGGGAGGATTTGGCTCATGTGGAAATATGGTGGGATAGTTTAGGAACAGTGTAAGACTTCAAAGAGATTTTTTTTATGGTACTCAACAGAAGTATATTCCAGTTAAAAGCAAGGACAGTAAGGGTGGGAAGAGCCAGCCTTGGATAACTAAAAGCTCATGCAAACAAAGTCGCCAAGAGTGGTGGGAAACTATAAGATTGGGAAAACTTTAAAAAGCAGCAAAGAACCACTTAAGTGAGCAATAAGGAAAGGGAAGATAGATTATGAAAGATTAGTACAAAATATAATAACAGATAGTAAAAGTCTTTATAATTATATAAAGCAGAAAAGGGCGGCTAAAGTGAACGTAGGTCCCTTGGAAGATGAGAAGGGGGAATTAATATTGAGTAATGTGGAAATGGCCGAGGCCTTGAACAACTGTTTTGTGTTGGTCTTCACGGTGGAGGACACGTCTAACATGCCAAAGAGAGGTGTTATGGATGCGATGGGAGGTGAGGACCTTGATACAATCGCTGTCACTAAAGAGGTAGTGATGAGCAAACTAGTGGGCCTAAAGGTAGACAAGTTCCCTGGTCCTGATGGGATGCATCCCAGGGTACTGAAAGAAATGGTGGAAATTATAGCAGAGGCGTTCGTCATAATTTACCAAAATTCTCTGGACTCTGGGCAGGTCCCGGCGGATTGGAAGACAGCGAGTGTCACACCACTGTTTAAAAAAGGATGCAGGCAAAAGGCAGGTAACTATAGGCCAGTTAGCTTAATGTCTGTAGTCGGGAAAATACTTGAAGCTATTATTAAGGAAGAAATAGCGAGACATCAAAGGTGGATAGGGTAGTTAAGAAAGCTTATGGGATGTTAGCTTTCATAAATCGTGGGATCAAGTTTAAGAGCCACGAAGTAATAATGCAGCTTTACAAAACTCTGGTTAGACCACACTTGGAGTACTGTGTCCCGTTCTGGTCACCTCATTATAGGAAGGATGTGGAGGCGTTGGAAAGGGTGCAGAGGAGATTTACTAGGATGCTGCCTGGATTAGAGAGTATGGATTATGAGGAGAGACTAATGGAGCTAGGGCTTTACTCATTGGAGAGGAGGAGGATGAGGGGAGATATGATAGAGGTGTACAAGATATTAAGAGGAATAGATAGAGTGGACAGCCAGCGCCTCTTTCCCAGGGTGCCAATACTCAAAACAAGAGGGCATGGCTTTAAGGTAATGGGTGGGAAGTTCAAGGGAGATGTCAGAGGGAGGTTTTTCACCCAGAGTGGTTGGTGCATGGAATGCGCTGCCTGGGGTGGTGGTGGAGGCTGATACATTGGTCAAGTTCAAGAGATTGTTAGATAAGCATATGGAGGAATTTAAGATAGAGCAATGTGTGGGGGGAAGGGGTTAGATAGTCTTAGGTGTGGTTTGAAGGGCAGCACAACATGGTGGGCCGAAGGGCCTGTATTGTGCTGTATTGTTCTATGGTTCTACATCTGGATAGAAGTGGTTCCATCAGGCAGACACAGCATGGACTCAGCAAGGGCAAGTCCTGTTTGACAAATTTACTGGAGTTCTTTGAGGAATTAGTGGATGTTGTATACTTGGATTTCTAGAAGGCACTCGATAAGATGCCGCATAAAAGACTTATCCATAAGATAAGAATGCATGGAGTTGGGGGTAATGTATTAGCATGGATAGAGGATTGGTTAACCAATAGAAGGTAAAGAGTTGGGATAAATGGGTGATTCTCTGGTTGGCAATCAATGGTGAGCAGGGGTGCCACAGGGGTCGCTGCTGGGCCCACAACTGCTCACGATATACATTAACGATTTGGAAGAGGCGACCGAGTGTAACGTATCTAACTTTGCTGACGACATGAAATTGAGTGGAAAAGCAAATTGTGCAGAGGATATGGAAAGTCTGCAGAGAGATATAGATAGGTTAAATGAGTGGGCAAGGATCTGGCAGTTGAAGTACAATGTTGGTAAATGTGAAGTCATCCACTTTGGAAGGAAAAGTAGAAGATCAGATTATTTTTTAAATGGTGAAGGATTGCAGCATGCTGTTGTGCAGGGGGACTTGGGAGTGTTTGTGCATGAATTGCAAAAGGTTGGTTTGCAGGTGCAAGAGGTTATCAAGGGCAGGCACGCAAGTGTAGCGATTAGCGTAATGCTATCACAGCACCAGCGACCTGGGTTCAATTCCAGCTGCTGTCTGTAAGGAGCTTGTACATTCTCCCCGTGTCTGCGTGGGTTTCTTCCAGGTGCTCTGGTTTCCTCCCACATTCCAAAGACGTACGGGTTAGGAAGTTGTGGGCATGCTATGATGGCACAGGAAGCGTGGCGACACTTGCAGCCTGCCCTCAGAACACTCTATGCAAAAGATGCATTTCACTGTGTGTCGTGATGTACATGTGACTAATAAAGAGATCTTATCTTAGAAGGCAAATGGAATGTTGGCCTTCATTGCTGGAGGGATTGAATTTAAGAGCAGGGAGGTTATGCTGCAACTGTACAGGGTACTGGTGAGGCCGCACCTGGAGTAGTTCTGGTCTCCTGAGAACATAGAACATTACAGCATAGTACAGGTCCTTTGGCCCATGACGTTGTGCTGACATTTTATCCTGCTCTATCTAACCGTTCCTCCCACATAGCCCTCCATTTCTCTATCATTCATGTGGCTATCTAAGAGTCTCTTAAATGTCCCTAATGTATCTGCCCCCACAACCTCTGCCGGCAGTGCATTCCATGCACCCACAACTCTGTGCAAAAAAACCAGCTCTGACATCCCCCTTATACCTTCCTCTCATCACCTTAAAATCATGCCCCCTTGTGTTAGCCATTTTCACCCTGGGAAAGAGTCTCTGACTTTCCACACAACCTATACCTCTTATCATCTTGTACACCTCTATCAAGTCACCTCTCATCCTCCTCCTCTCCAAAGAGAAAAGCCCTAGCTCACTCAACCTATCCTCATAAGACATACTCTCCAATCCAGGCAGCATCCTGGTAAATCTCCTCTGCACCCTCTCTAAAGCAACATCCTTCCTATAAGGAGGCGACCAGAACTGAGCATAATACTCCAAGTGTGGTCTAACCAGAGTTCTATAGAGCTGCAACATTACCTTGCGGCTCTTGAACTCAATACCCTGACTAATGAAGGCCAACACTCCATATGGCTTCTTAACAATGCTATCAACCTGTGCAGCAACCTTGAGGGATTAATGGACGTAGACCCCAAGATCCTTCTGTTCCTCCACACTGCTAAGAGTCCTGCCATTAACCTTGTATTCTGCCTTCAAACTCAATCTTCCAAAACGTATCACACCACAATTTTCCAGGTTGAACTCCATCTGCCATTTCTCAGCCCAGATCTGCATCCTTTCAATGTCCTGTTGTAACCTACAGCAACCTTCTATACTATCCACAACACCACCAACCTTCGTGTCATCAGCAAACTTACAAACCCACCCTTCCACATCCTCATCCAAGTCATTTATAAAAATCACAAAGAGCAGGGGCCCCAGAACTGACCCCTGCGAAACACCACTGGTCACCAACCTCCAGGCAGAATACTCTCCATCTACGCACCGTCTTCTATGAGTGAGCCAATTCTGAATCCACATAGCCAAGTTTCCCTGGATCGCATGCCTCCTGGCTTTCTGAATGAGCCTTCCATGAGGAACTTTATCAAACACCTTACTGAAATCCACGTACACCACATCCACTGCTCGACATTCATCAATGAGCTTTGTCACATCCTCAAAGAATTCAATCAGGTTTGTGAGGCACGACCTGCCCCTCACAAAGCCATGCTGACTATCCCTAATCAGCCTATGTTTCTCTAAATGCCTATAAATGCCTATAAATCCTGTCTCTAAGAATCTTCTCCAGTAATTTGCCCACCACTGAAGTAAGACTCGCTGGTCTGTAATTCCCAGCATTATCCCTACTCCCTTTCTTAAACAAAGGAACAACATTTGCCGCCCTCCAATCATCTGGCACTACTCCAGTGGCCAGTGAGAATGCAAAGATCAACACCAAAGGTACAGCAATCTCTTCCCTCACTTCCCATAATAACCTTGGGTAGTACTTGAGGAAAGATACACTGGCTTTGGAGGCAGTGCAGCGCAGGTTCACCAGGTTGATTCCAGAGATGAGGGGGGGTTAGCCCATGAGGAGAGATTGAGTCACCTGGGACTATACTCACTAGAATTCGGAAGAATGAGAGAGGATCTTAGAGAAACATATAAAATTATGAAAGGGATAGATAAGATATAGGCAGGAAGGATGTTTGCACTGGTAGGTGAGTCTAGAACTAGAAGACATAGCCTCAAGGTTCGGGGGAATAGTTTTAGGACAGAGATGAGGAGAAACTGCTTTTCCCAGAGAGTAGTGAATCTGTGGAATTCTCTGCTTAGGGAAGCAGTAGAGGTAGACCAGTAGTGTAGCGGTTAGCACAATGCTATTACAGCGCCAGCGACCCAGGTTCAATTCCCGCCGCTGTCTGTAAGGAGTTTTTATGTTCTCCCCGTGTCTGTGTGGGTTTTCTCCAGGTGCTCCAGTTTCCTCCCACATTCCAAAGATGTACGGGTTAGAGAAGCTGTGGGCATGCTATGTGGCACCGGAATCATGCGACACTTGTGGGCTGCCCCCAGAACAATCTATGCAAAAGATGCATTTCACTGTGTTTCGATGTACATGTGACTAATAAAGAAATCTTATCTCTTCCCCATAACCTTTAATTCCCCTACTATGCAAAAATCTATCTAACTGTGTCTTAAATATATTGGTAAGATATCTTTATTACACTAACCGCTACACTACCATGCCTGCCTGAAAAGGCAGGTAGGTGGATCTGAGTCCATGGCCAGATCAGCCATGATCTTATTGAATGGCCAGATGGCCTGCTCCTATCTCTTATGTTGTTATGAAATGGTGATCCAAGATCGTGCCTGAGGGGGAGGTGCTTGACAGAGTTCCATCGAGGTCAGGCCGTTGGAAGACTCGGCCTTGTGACAGAATACAAAGGAAAGGATGTGCTGAGGGACCTGCAGCTCAAGGTCCCACAGTGCCTCAGCTCACCTTTCCCCAGCTTGGTATCTCACTCCTGGTTTCTCATCCTCAGCCAGGAGAGGGTGTTGAGACAGGGTGGATCACAAATACTCTGCATGCGTTCAGACTCAGGATGCATCTTGCAACTTCTGAAAACTGCTGCAGAGTGTACCATTGAGAGAGTGTGTCAGGGATGCCCCATATCTGACCAGCTGGATTCCAATGCATGGAGTTATTCCTCTATGTTTTGGAGAAGGTGATTGAAGGGTTTGGCTCTGTGCAGGCCAAGCATAGATGTTGTCCTCTCAACCTGCCTAAGACACGTTCCCATGGTCACAGATCCTATTGACCTGCAGAGATCTTTTCTGTTACATCTCCTTATCAATTAGGAGAAAGGTTCTGTAATAGCTAGTAAGTTAGAAGCAGATGACCTCCTGTTAGAGGTGAGACTATTTGAATGGAGCCCCATGTACCACCTCCATCTGCGAGACTATGTGAGCTGCTCTGAAGAACTCTGGCTGATAAAGTGGCAGGAGCTGGAGCTGAAAGTCACCACTCAGCTGGAGTGCTGGACAGGACTGTCTGAGTACTTTCCCAGGGGCCGAGCATTGGTCAGAAACCAACTGGTGACCTCCATTCTGTGGGACCTGTTGGTCACTTTGATCCCACCCCATTTTAATCACCAAGATCCAGAAGAAACTGGGCAATTTCCTCTGGGGTCCGAGTAAACTCCAGCTCTAGTCTCCTGAGTGAGGAGGGTGGTCAGTCGCTGGTGTGCGTCCAAGGCCAGGTGACGACTCTGCCTCAGACCTTGCAGAGATGCTGTAAGTAGATCCTCCTCCCACATACAGCACATTGTTTCCACCAGGGGCACTGCGTTCAGGATTACACATAGCCCCCAGTGGCAGGCATCAGCTCTACCTCTCTGAAGGAGTTCTCTCTCTTTCACTAGAAACCTTTCAAGAGTCTGGGACATGGTCACCTACAGAGTGCTCCTCCCTCCTCCCCCTGTCGCCAGCAGAGGAGAGCACTCTTAGTTGAGGATGGTTGGACTCTGGAGTGAGCCACACAACACCCAAAGCCTATATGTCCCTATGTGAAGAACATGGAGAGGTCTTGTTGGCGCATGGACTCTATGCAGAATCAATCCAAGAGACCCTCCATAGGCTGCCACACCTTGTGAGTGATGTCCAGCGCCTGCACTCACACCAACCTGCGCTGGTCAGGGAGCCGGTGTCAGTGCAGGTGTCATCGTATCTCCATATGCTGGTGACAGGTCCCCTGTGGCGGCACCTCCGAGCGCAGGGTGTGGGAGCTGACCCTCCAATCCCACATTCCCATCCTTGGGAGCTGGGGAGTAGTTCCCCATGCCTGGATAGTGCAGCGTCCCCTCAGTGCTGCCCACCCTCGGCGCTCCCTCAGTGCTGCCCAACCCCCCCCCCCCCGGTGGGACGCTCCCTCAGTACTGCCCACCCCCCGGCGCTCCCTCAGGACTTGCCCACCCCCCGGCGCTCCCTCAAGTGCTGCCCACCCCCCCGGCGCGACGCTCCTCGGCGCCGTCCCGCGGACCGTTTTCAGGGTGGGGAAGGGGGAGCCGATGGGGATCGCGGCTGCGAACTGGGTCCCGGAGTGGTCAGCGGCCGGAGCACGACCGGACTGTTGGTCACTGAAGCCGGGACGGACAGCGGGAGGCGGGCACGGGCACGGCGGGAGCGCGCACTGGCACCGGGCGCGGCTCACCTCCCGACAGGACCACTCCATGGGCAGCTGATCCCGGCTCCTTGTCCCGACTCACAGCCGCGAATCCCTGGTCATGTTGAAGCGAATCCGAGCGCCGGGTGTCCGCGGATCCGCCGCTTCGGGGACACAGAACGGCGGCTAGTCCGGTGACAGCGGAGGCTGGAGCCCTCTTTCCCCGTCCCCTCTCTCCCTCCCCGTTCCCCCCCCCCCCCCACTCTCTCCCTCTGACCCCCCTCTTACCCTCCCTTTCCTATCTCCCTTACCTCTTCCCCTCCTCTCCTCCGTCTCTCCCCCTCTCCTCCTTCCCTCAACCCCCTCCCTCTTCCCTCACACCCCTCTTCCCTCAACCCCTCTCCTCCTCCTCTCACCCCCTCCCTCTTCCCTCAACCCCTCCCTCTTCCCTCACCCCCTCCCTCTTCCCTTAACCCCTCTCCCTCTTCCCTTAACCCCTCTCCCTCTTCCCTTAACCCCCTCTCCTCCTCTCCCGCCCCCTCCTCCCCTCTCACAGTCTGTTCTCTGCTTTGTCCCTTTTGTCTCTCTCGCTCTCACGCCCGGTGTCCAGTGATCGCTGACCAGCACCTCTCTGCTTCAGAGCAACATCTGCCAGCGGGTAAGATTGGAGGTCACCGCCCTGGCTCCGCCTGTCTGTCCTTGTATGGGCCCGGCTCGGTCCATTCCTTCAGCCCCTCCTCACTCCGAGTTTTAACTCATTCACAACCGAGCAACTGCTGATGGGGCACTGGAGATGTTCAGACGCTACAGCACCAAAACCTCGAGGAGCCTGGGAGAGGCAGAGGTGTGGGCAGTTTTTCTCTTGGGACTTCAGAGCAACTTGGACTCCCCCGCACTTAAACCAGCCTCTGAGGATTAAAATGACCCACAGAAAGAGGATTCCGCACTTTCTCCGTCCACACACTGATGCACATGAACAGCAAACTGTCCCTGCTCTGTCCACCCCACCCTGTGACGTATCTCTCAGGGCCTTCAGAAGAACTGGGATCAGAACTCTCCAGGGATAATCCCCCCCTCCCTCCCCACATCTTCCACTGCCCATTCCCCTTCCCTCCCACAGGTCTAATCCACTCTCCTGCTCTGTCCCTTGTACGGAATCATGCTGTATATTTAGCAGAAGTTCCCTGGAGCTGGGCACTGTCACATGGTTAGCCAGCACCCTTCAGCCCAGGAATGAATGTTTCCTGAAGAACTGGATCAATCTGCAGAGATACGCTGCTGGCTCACTGGTGGGCTGGATTTTATTGGGCTCTTCCTGGCTGATGCACCAGGTGCGAGCTCACATCTGTGCCTCATAGCTCCATGGGAACAGGGAACACAACTGTTCACAATCTATATCTACAATATGGATGATCAAAGGTAAAATGTCTAAGTTTGTTGATGATGTGAAACTGGTGGCATTGTGGGCTGTGAAGAGGATGTAGAGAGGCTCTGGGGAGGGGATGGTGGTGGGGGGCATTGGGAGGGATGAACAAAGGGGAAAGAAAACTAGGTGGATAGGTCTGTGGGTGGGGTGGGACAGAGTGGGGAGGAGGAGAGCACTGGGGGTTGGGTTGCCTGAAATTGATAAATTCAATGTTCACACCACTACCTCAGGCACTGAGCTCACACCTGGTGCATCACCCAGGAAGAGCATAATAAACTCCACCCCACCACTGAGCCAGCAGCCTACCTCCACATAGCGATCCAGTTCTGCAGGGAACATTCATTCTCAGGCTGGACAGTACTGGCAAACCACTCTAACAGTTTCCATAAGACCATGACAAAAGAGCAGAAGCTGGCCATTCAGCCTATCGAGTCTGCTCTGCCATTCTATCATGAGCTGATCCATTCTCCCATTTAGCCCCACTCTCCCACCTTCTCACCATAACCTTTGATGCCCTGGCTACTCAGATACCTATCAATCTCTGCCTAAATACACCCAATGACTTTGCCTCCAGCCGCCCATGGCAACAAATTCTCTGCTCCAGGGAAACCTCTCCTAAAACACAACACAAAAACAGAATATGAAGTGTTCTTCCAATTTACGTTTGCCCTCTCCGTAGCACTGGAGAAGGCCGAGAATAGACAGTGTGGGAGTGGAAATAATATGCAACCAGAACCTCAAATGGCTGTTGTGGACAGAGCACAGGTGGTCCACAAAGTGGTCACCTAGTCTGCATTAGGTTTCACCAGTGTAGAGGCGGCCACTGTCATGAGTACTAAATGCAGCAGGCCAGTTGGAAGAGGTGAATCTGTGCCAAACCTGGAAGAGCTGTTTAGGTCCCAGAATGGTCATGAGGGAGGAGGTGAAGGGACAGGTGATGCACATCCTTCAGTTGTAGGGGAAAGTGCCAGGGGACTGGGAGAGATGAGTGGACCAGTGAAAAGAGCAGTCCCTGCTGAAAGGGGGGAGAGATGTGAGTGATGGTGGGATCATGCTGGAGCTGGCAAAGGACAGTGTGTTAGATGTGGAGGCTGGTGGAGTGAAAGGTGAAGACCTGGGGAACTCCATCAGTGTTCTCAAGACACAAGAGACTGCAGATGCTAGAATCTGGAGCTACACATGAGATGCTAGAGGAACTCAGCGGGTCAGGCAGCATCAACAGAGGAAAATGGACAGTTGACATTTCAGGTCAAGACCCTTCATCTGGACTATTGGCGTAGAGGTGTTCTGCTTGGAGAAGGGGTTGGTGTCAGAGTAAACATTCAGGAAATGGACGAAATATGTGTGTGGGCTCCATCGACTAGGGCACAATGGAAGCTACGCTTCTGGAAGAAGGAGGAGCTCTGAAGCAGAAGACCTCATCTTGAGAACAGGTGTGATGGTGAAGGAGAAATTGAGAAAAAGGGATGGCAATCTTACAGGAGACAGAGTGGAAGGAGGTGTAGTCATGGGAGGTGTGGGAGTCAGTGTGTTTATGAAAGGTCTCAGTGGCAAATCAGAGAGATCCAGAAAAGGAAAAGAAGTAAGCTGAGGGGCAATGTTTTCATGCAGGTGGTGGCCAGTATAGGGAACGAGCTGCCAGAGGAAGTGGGTGAGGCAGGTACAATAGTATGATTTAAGAAACACTTGGATCGGTACATGGAGTGGTGGGGCTTAGAGGGATATGGGCTGAACACAGGAATTTGGGACTAGGTGGGTGGGCACCACAGTTGGCATGGACTGGTTGGGCCGAAGGGCCTGTATCCATGCTGTGTTGCTCGAAGTGTCAAAGATGGTCCACGTGAATTTGAGGGAAGGGTGAAAGTTGATGGTGAAGATGATGAAATTTGACAAGTTCTGCACAAGTGCAGGAAGCAGCACCAATGCAGTCATCAACATAGCAGAGAAAGAACTGTGGGCTGGGTGCTGGAATAGGTTTGGAACAAGAATTGTTCCAGATAGTCAACAAAAAGACAGGTGTAGCTGGGGCCCATGTGAGTGCCCATGGCTACACCTTTGTTAGAACATAGAACAGCACAGCACAGAACAGGCCCTTCGGCCACCAATGTTGTGCCAACATAGCTATTCCCTCCTACCTACAGAATGCCTGTATCCCTCTATTTTCCTCTCATTTATGTGCCAATCCAAGCCCTTCTTAAAAGCCCCAAATGAGTTTGCCTTCACCACCCTATCAGGCAATGCATTCCAGGCATCCATCACTCTCTCAGTAAAAAACATACCCCTCACCTCTGTTCTGAACCTACCGCCTCTCACCTTAAGTGCATGCCCTCTGGTATTGGATCACTCAATAATGGGGAAAAGATATTGCTTGTCCACCCTATCTATGCCCCTCATAATTTTATACACTTCCAACAGATCACCCCTCAGCCTCCACCGCTCCAGGGAAAAGAGCCCAAGTTTGTCCAGCCTCTCCTGATAGCACATGCCCTCTAATCCAGGTAGCATCCTAGTAAACCTCATCTGCACCCTCTCTAAAGCCTTGACATCCTTCCTATAGTGAGGTGACCAGAATTGCACACAATATACTAAATGCGGCCTAATCAGAGTTCTATAGAGATGCATCATAACTTCTTGACTCCTATACTCAATACCTCGATCAATAAATGCAAGCATTCCACAAGCCTTCTTTACCACCCTGTCTACCTGTGTAGCCATTTTCAATGAGTATTTTTTTTAAATTTATTTACAGCGTGGTAACAGGCCCTTCTGGCCCAGCGAATCCACGCCGCCCATTTTAAACCCAAATTAACCTACCTGTATATCTTTGGAATGTGGGAGGAAACCGGAACACCTGGAGGAAACCCACGCAGACACAGGAGAACGTACAACCTCCTTACAGGCAGTGACGGGAATCGAACCCCAATCGCTGGCACTGTAATAGCGTCGTGCTAACCGCTACGCTACCGTGCCCCAAGGACTTGCACCCCAAGGTCTCTCTGCCCTTCAACACCGTTAAGGGTCTTGCCCTAAGAGTGCACTGCCTCTTGACATTAGTCTACCAAGATGCAACACCTCACATTTATCCTGGTTAAACTCCATCTGCCATTTTTCTGCCCACATCTGCAGCTGATCTATATTATGCTGTATCCATCGCCAGTCTTCCACACTATTCACTACTCTGGCAATCTTGGTATCGTCTGCAAACTTACTAACCCACCCATCAACATACTCATCCAGGTCATTTATGTATATCACAAACAGCAGAGGTCCCAGCACAGATCCCTGTGGAACACCACTACTCACAGGCCTCCAGCCCGAACAAATCCCTTCAACCAACACCCTTTGTCTTCTGTGGGCAAGCCAGTTCTGGATCCACACAGCCAATTCTCCACTGACCCCATGCATTCGAACTTTCTTGATTGACCGATCATGTGGGACCTTGTCAAATGCCTTACTGAAGTCCATATAGATGACATCCACAGCTCTACCTTCATCAATCTCTCTCGTCACCCTGTCAAAAAACTCAACCAGGTTAGTAAGACACGACTTGCCCCACACAAAGCCATGCTGGTTTTCCCTAATCAAGCCATTGAATTCCAGATGCTCGTATATCCTATCTCCAAGAATTTTCTCCAGCAATTTCCCTACAATTGATGTGAGACTCACTGGTCTATAGTTCCCGGATTTTCCCTTGTTCTTTCTTAAACAGAGGAACAACATTAGCCACTCGCCAGTCCTCCAGGACCTCACCCGTGATCAAAGAGGACACAAGGATACTGGTCAAGGCCCCAGCAATTTCTTTTCTCGCATCCCTCAGTAACCTGGCGTATATCCCATCGGGCCCCGGGGACTGATCCACCTTAATACTGTTTAGGGAGACCCAACACTACCTCCTCCTTGACCTCTAAATGCCCTAACATGTTTCTGCCCTCAGTTCCAATTTCTGGAGAAAGTGAAGGAATCAAAAGGGAAGTTGTTGAGAATGAGGACAAGTTCTGCCAAGTAGATGAAAGTTTTAGTGGTGGCGACCAGACTGAGTCTTTGGAAGAACAACTTGTTGCATTCCACATGGGTAGCTTTCAACCCAATGGTATGAATATTTCAGTTTTAGTGTGCCACATCCCTGGTGCTCTCCTCCCCACACACTCATCTGTCACCTAGCCTTCTTCTCCCTTTGGTCATCCCATCCCCTTCCTGGTTCCACCTATCTGACCAGCCTCTATCCCACCCTCTACTTGTATACAGACAGCCCCTGGGTTACATAGAATCATAGAACAGTACAGCACAATACAGGCCCTTTGGTTGTGCCGACCTTTAAACCTTGCTTAAGACTATCTAACCCCTTCCTCCCACATATCCTCTACTTTAAATTCTTCCATATGCTTATCTAGTAATCTCTTGAATTTGACCAATGTACCTGCCTCCATCACTGCCCCAGGCAGTGCATTCCATGCCCCAAACACTCTCTGGGTAAAAAACCTTCCTCTGATATCTCCCTTGAACTTCCCACCCATTACTTTAAAACCATCCCCTCTTGTATTGAGCATTGGTTCCCTGGGAAAGAGGCGCTGGCTGTCCACTCTATCTATTCCTCTTAATATTTTGTACACCCCTATCATGTCCTCTCATCCTCCTTCTCTCCAAAGAGTAAAGCTCTAGCTCCCTTAGTCTCTCCTCATAATGCATACTCTGTAAACCAGGCAGCGTCCTGGTAAATCTCCTCTGCACCCTTTCCAACACCTCCACATCCTTCCTATAATGAGGTGACTAGAACTGGACACAGTACTCTAAGTGTGGTCTAACCAGAGTTTTGTAGAGCTGCATCATTACCTCGCGGCTCTTAAACTCGATCCTTCGACTTATGAATGGTAACATCCCATAAGCTTTCTTAACTACCCTATCCACCTGTGAGGCAACTTTCAGGGATTGGCACACTACCCAGAATCCTGCCATTAACTTTGTACTCTGCCTTGGAGTTTGTCCTTCCAAAGTGTACCACCTCACACTTCTCTGGATTGAACTCCATCTGCCATTTCTCAGCCCAGCTCTGCATCCTATCAATGTCCCTCTGCAATCTTCCACAGTCGTCCACACTATCAACAACACCACCAACCTTTGTGTCATCTGCAAACTTGCCAACCCACCCTTCCACCCCCTCATCCAAGTCATTAATAAAAATCACGAAAAGCAGAGGTCCCAGAATCAATCTTGTGGGACACTGCTAGTCACAGACCTCCAATCTGGATGCACTCCCTCCATCACAACCCTCTGCTTTCTACAGACAAGCCAATTCTGAATCCACACGGCCAAGCTTCCCTGGATCCCATGCCCTCTGACCTTCTGAAGAAGCCTACCATGTGGAACCTTGTCAAATGCCTTACTAAAATCCATGTAGACCACATCTACTGCACTACCCTCATCAACCTGCCTGGTCACTTCCTCAAAGAACCCTATCAGGCTTGTGAGACATGATCTTCCCTTCAGAAAGCCATGCTGGCTGTCCCTGATCAGACCATGATTCTCTAAATGCCCATAGATCCTATCTCTAAGAATCTTTTCTAATAGCTTGCCCCTCTGAGTGAAATAGATCCCCCTCAGATTCCCCTTAAATATTTCACTTTTCACCCTAAACCTATGACCTCTAGTTCTAGTCTTACCCAACCTGAGGGGAAAAAGCCTGCATGCATCACAGGTCACAGGTTTAGGTCAAGGTTTTCTGTTAGACCTTGGCCTTCAGGGGTTGGAATGAAGTTTTGTGCTTGGCCTTCCTGTCTGGTTATGACAGAAGGACTTTATTGAAGTTAACTTCTCCTACTCGATCTCTACCAATCCACTTTGAGGATTGAGCAGAGAGCAGGCTGTTGCTAACACTGATCCAGCAACAACTGTGGAGATTATTACTCCCCTGCTCTTCACTGAGGAAACTGAACACTCGCCTCATCAACTAAAGTTAGTCATAGTTATACAGCATGAAAACAGGCCCTTCAGCCCAACTCGTCCACACTGACCAATATGCTTTCCTGAGCTAGTCCCATTTGCTTGCATTTGGCCCATATCCCTCTCAACCTTATCTATCCATGTAACTGTCCAAGTGTCTTTTAAACATTGTTATTGTACCCTCCTCTGCAGCTTCCTCTGGCAGCTCGTTCCATACACCCACCATCCTCTGTGTGAAACACTCACCCCTCAGATCCCCTTTAAGTTTTTCTCCTCTCACAAACCTATTCCTTTAGTTTTAGCTCCTCTATCCTGGGAAAGAGACTGTGACAATCCAACTTACCTATGCCCCTCATGATGTTATATTCCTCTATAATGTCACCCCTCAGCTTCCAACGCTCCAGCGAAAAAGCCCAAGTCTATCCAGTCTCTCCTTATAACTCATGCCCTCCCATCCTGGCAACATCCTTGTGAATCGTTTCTGCTCTTTTTCCAGCTGAATAACATCCTTTCTATAGCTATACACCTGAACTGCACACAATACTCCAAATGCGGTCTCACCAACAGCTTATACAGCTGTAATGTGACTTCCCAACTCTTATACTCAATGCCCCATCTGATGCAGGTAAGCATGCCGTATGCTTATCCACGTACTTATCTAAATGTCTTCTAAATATTATTCTACTTGCCTCAACTACTTTCTCTGGCAGTTTATTCCATATATGCACCTCTGGGTGAAGCTGTTGCCCCTCAGGTCCCTTTTAAATCTTTCCCCTCACCTTAAACTTATGCCCTCTGGTTTTTGGTTCCCTTTCCCTGGGAAATTTGTACCCCTAGGACTCTGTTCTACAACACTACCCAGGTCTCTGACATTTACTGTGTATGTCCTGTCCTGGTTTAACTTTCCAAGATGTGTCACTTCACCTTGTCTGAGTTAACTTCCATCTGGCATTCCTTTGCCCACTTTCCCAGTTGGTCTACGTCCCGTTGGAACCTTAGACAACCTTCTTCACTTCTGGCTCCAGCTTGCAGGAGAAACATCCACCATATAACAGACGCCACGTCCCCTGCCTGTGAAAGTGTGTGTGTGTGTACTCAAGTATGCATGCTACTGTACATAAATGTGCACCTGTGTAAATGTGTGCATGAAGGTGCATTGTGTAATTATGTTTGTGACTATGTCTGTTTGTGTACACGTGTGGGTTTGTATGTGTGTGTGCGTGAGCGTGTGTGCGTGCATGTGTGTCTGGAATGTGTGTGCATCTATGGGCATGTTTGTATGTATGCGTGTATAAGTGCATGCGCAGAGCAGGGACCAGTGAACAGTAAACAGAGGAAGAGAGCAGCTGTAGGGCTTGGCACGGAAGCTCTGTCTCCGACTCTCCGAGTCTTTAACCTTGGTCAAAAATAGAAAGCAGGACACAAGGTTAACCCATTCCTCTCCACATCGCTCTCAGTATATGGTGTCAATAATGGCTCAGTGGTGATACCTGTGACAAAATCACAGAATGGTTACAGCATACAAGCAGGCCATGCATCCATCGAGTCCATTCTGTCTCTATGTAAGAACAATCCAGCCAGTCCCATACTGCCTCTCCCAGTAGCCCTGGGAACACTGCTCCCTCTCCTGACACAAATCTGCCTCCACAACTGCCCCCCGCCAACATTCCAACCACTTGCAGTTTAACTTGTTATCCTGACAGTCACCTGCATTGTGTCCCCTGGTTACGTCTGGTGGGTTAAAAGATCATTCAAGAGTATTGGATAGAACAGTCCCACTGCACTTCCCATGATGCCCAACAGAGTCAGACAGTAACACAGCAAGGAAACAGGCCCTTCGGCCCAACTTGTCCAGCACAGCATTCCCTCAGTATTACCCACCCCAAGGTGCAGTGCTCCATCAGCTTTGCTCCTCCCATATTACGGGACTCCCTCAGAACCTCCCCTCCCACGTTACGGGACTCCCTCAGAACCTCCCCTCCCACATTACGGGACTCCCTCAGAACCTCCCCTCCCACATTACGGGAGTCCCTCAGAACCTCCCCTCCCACGTTACGGGAGTCCCTCAGAACCTCCCCTCCCACGTTACGGGAGTCCCTCAGTACTGCCTCTCCCACAGAGCCACAAGCCCTGTGCTATTTAGCTGTGTACTCCCAGTGGTCAGATCAGCCCCTTGCGATGTTTTGTGGACCCTATCCCCACGGACAACACTGGACCCAGCTGGCGATTGATCAGCCTGCACCACAGCATAAAGACTCTGGACTCTTGGCTCCCTTCCCTCAGCAGCCAGCTACAGACAGCAAAGGGCTGCCAGGAAGATGCTGCAGAGCATCAGACACGACAATGTACCACATTCAGACAAACAACACTGCAAAATAAGAAAAATACAAACCACACCCGGCGGAAATATGAACCCTCATAGCCTGACGTACATCTGCTGACTCACTGCATTACAATTCAACACACACTGATTCTCACTGGGGGACAGTCACATACACGTCAATCCTCACTGGGGGGCAGTCTCACAGACACACCGACCCTCACTGGGGGATGGGTCCCACACACACTGACCCTCACTGGGGGACGGTCTCACACACACTGACCCTCACTGAGGGATTTTTCCCACACACACACTGACACTCACTGGGGGACAGGTCCCACACACACTGACACTCACTGGGGGATGGGTCCCACACACACTGACACTCACTGGGGGACAGGTCCCACACATGGTTTCATTGACGCTGACTCTCACTTGGTTTTAAGTCCCACATACACAACTCTAACTGGGTATAAAAAACAGGAACAGGAATAGGCCATTCTGCCCATTTTTGTGCTGCATGACCCCATCACTCTGTTTTGTGTTGTGTTTTGTCCTAAGAAGGTTTTAGAAATGTTGACATCCAGGAATTGTTTCTGAGCACAGGGCTTGGGTTTACCTTGGTTCAACATCAGAAAGCAGGTGCTGGGAAGTTTAAACATTTTTACTTCTTTGGCTAAAATGTACTGACAGCAACTACTGAATTTGAATTTGATCTCCTGAAATGTAATTTAATATTGTGACATTATAACACTGAAATCTTAATAACAACAGAGACAGGAAAAGGGAAAAATACCAGGTTTTGTTAGCTAAGGCAAGGGGAGGGCAGTGTAAGAACTGCGTTAGATCAAAGGAAAAGCTGAAGTTTCTATTGTTTATGCCAGTGAGATTTTACCTTAAAAATTGGGACCTCTCACCAGTTATTGTGGTCAGGAGAAGGGAACTAGTCATTCTCCAAAAGAGCACTGGGACACAGTCGGGAAGAAGGAAGAGGAAGAGGGAAGTCACTCATGGGAAGCTGTTTCCCAGGGGATCGATGACAGATTGACAACCTGAACAGTCATGAGTAATAATATGGGCTTTAGCTGAAAGCAAGGAGGGTAGAGGGAAAAGAAAGGGGATCCTAGTGTTAGCCATTATATTATGATTAATATAGTCTTTCAACTTCAAGTAAAGGCATTACGTTCTATGTTCTATTTTACTACAAAATAAGGAATTTAGGTTTGTTGTCATTTACTACAGAGTACCTGGAAAGGACTCCACAACCACAGTAATCACACTCCTCTTCTACTGTAAGCACAGACATCCTACACCTCACCCTGGCACTGTGGAGGCAATCTAGCCTTAGGGTCTCAGGCCTCTAGTTGCAGTGTCTACTTCTCCTAACTACACTGCCCCCATTACACCTAACTTCCCTTTCACTGCCCTAAAGAATGGCTTCCTGAATAATGGCGTTGCCTGTCCTCCCCGCAACCTCATCCTTGAGGTAAACTCAAAGCTACTGGACAATTGCAGGGACCGAGGTTCCTTCTTACATTACCCTTCTTGCATCAACTAGTCAGACCCTCATGTCTCTTGACCCCACATCATTTCTGAAGTATTTAATCTAAAGGGGGTGACTGCCTCCAGGAGCAAAACGTTCAGGCAGTCTTCTACCGCCCTGATGTTTCACTATGTCTGCAGCTCTGACTCCAGCTCCTAAACACCAGGATGTTGCCTGGATTTTTTATCCTATGTCCTCTGGCTCCATATACTGATTGCTAACCTCGTCCCGCAGCATTTTATAATTTTATTAAACTTAAGAGGGAAAACAGGGAAAGAATAAGGCCCTTTAGGGACTCACAGTAGGAGTGCAGGAGAATGAGGGCTGATTTTAGAGGGGTATAATATCATGAGGGACATAGATTAGGGTGAACGTGTGAATGCACCCAGACTTAATTGAACCTGAAGGGCAACATTTTCACCTAGAGGGTGGTCTGTACATGGAACGAGCTGCCAGAGGAAGTGGTCTGGTATTGGTATTGGTTGAGGCAGGTACATTGACAACATTTTAAAGGCACTTAGACAGGTCCATGGATAGGAAAGAGATATGGGCCAAATGCAGGGAAATGGGTCTAGCCCAGTTTAACAACTTGTTGGCATGGACCAGTTGGGCTGAAAGGTCTGTTTTCTATGCTGTATGGCTCTATGACTCTATATCATTTCCCACACTTCTGCTCCCATCTCCTATCCTTCTAAGCAGTGGAAAGATAGGGTTCCCTAGTCCTCGCCTTCTATCCACAAGTCCTCTGCACTCAGTGAATCATCTTTCACAATTTCCACCAGCTTCAACAAGATTCTACCACTAGTCCCCCCTCCCTTTTCAGCATCACAAAAGGAGGTTCCCGTGGTTTACTCTTCCATCCCACCAGCCACTCCCTTTCTCAAGGCATTTTCACATACAGCTGCAGAAGATGCAACACCTGCACTTTACCCATCTCTCCCACCATCCAGGGATACAAACAGTCCTTCCAGGTGAAGCAGTAATTCACATTGTACTTCTTCCAGTCTGATGTACTGCATTAGATGCTCACAATGTGATCTTCTCTCCAATGGAGAAACCGAAGATGGGTTGGGGTGACCATATTGCAGAGTTTCCTTCATTTAGTTGAAGGGTCCTTGCCTTTGAACATTGACTCTATTCTTCTTTACACAATTTCTGTTTAACCTACTGAGCATCTCCAGCAACTTCAGTTTTTACTTAAGGATGACTCAGAGCTTCAAACTACCTGCCACTAATTCTCAATCACACACCCAATCTGTGACATCCTGCACTGTTTTAACAAAGCTTAATCCAGGAACATTGCAGCTAATTGGATTCAACATCAAATTCAATGATTTCTGATAATTTGCTTTTGCTATCTGTATCAGAACTAGCCAGTTCTGCTGAGGTTATCTATCCACAATATTGACTCAATTTATTTTTCTCTTTCCACAGACACTGCCTGGGTTACTGGACATTTCCAGCATTCCGCTTTTGGTTTCACGTTCAGCAACAAGTAGTATTTCACAGTGTCATGTGTCCCTTTATGCTCTCTCTCATTAATCTATTAACCAGACAGGTCTTTAAACCGGGAAATCCTGGCCTTCCTTGTCCCATCCATCTCCCACCTAGTGCTTTCTGCAACTTTTTTACTCCCACTCTTTCCCACTTCTGATAAAGGTATTTAACTTGTCACGTTAACTGTTCTACAGATGCTGCCTGAATTGAGTATTTCCAGCATTTTGTTTTTATTCAGAATCAGGATTATTATCACTGACATATGTCATGAAATTTGTTGTTTCACCGGCTTTAAAGTTTACTATAAGTTACGTAAATAATAGTGTAAAAGAGGGATAATGATTGGAAAAGTATGGATAAAGTAGAAGGGAAGAAGAGTGCAGGAGAGGTCACTGAAGTCTCCAGAATAAAGAATAAGACAGGTAGCGAGGGCTGTGACTTGGAGAGAGAAGCAGGACTCTTGATGCGAGAAGTGGGAGCCATAAAAAGAGGTGAGTGTCGGGACCCAGTTCTTTTCCAGACAATATAGGAGGCACAGCTGTATATTGTTAGGTGTTTAACTGAATGGGAAATTAGCAACAACCAATAAAACGGAAGGTAGGAGCAGCATTGTTGTAGTGGAGGTGAGGGTGAGGTGAGGTGCTTTGTTGATTAGTGCCCAGCAAAAATAGTGACAATGGATCCTGGGTCAGTGGTGTCTTCTTCCTACCAGATGTGGGAGAGCTCAAGTCTCCCTGGTGGCTATATCTGTATGAGGTGCAGCTGGCTGCAGCTCTAGTTCCCTAACAGTCTGTAAGGATCTGCAGCTGGATGACCTTTGGCTCATATGGGAGAATGAGGAGGTGATAGCTAAAAGCTACCAGGAGGTAGCCACACCTAAGTTGCAGGAGGCAGGTAGCTGGGTGACTGTCAGGAGAAGGGAATGGGAATAGGCAGGTAGTGCAGAGTACCCTTGTGACTATTCCCCTCAATAACAGGTATACTGCTTTGGATAGTGTTTGGGGGGTGGAGGAAACAACCTCCCAGGGGAAAGCTGGCAGTGGTCAGGTCAGGTTGCTGGCACTGAGTCTGGCTCTGTGGCTCAGGAGGGGAGAAGAAGTGTGCAATAGTGATAAGGGACACAATAGTTAAGGGAGCAGACAGGAGATTCTGTGGATGTGAAAGAGACTCCTGGATGTATGTTGCCTCCCTGGTGCTAGGGTCAGGGACATCTCAGATTGGCCCCATGGCATTCTAAAGGGGGAGTGTGAGCAGCCAGAAGTTGTGGTACACATTCCTGCCAATGACATGGGTAGGAAAAAGGATGAGGTCCTGAAAAGTGAATATGGGGAACTAGGTAGGAAGCTGAAAAGCAGGCCCTCAAGGGCAGTAATCTCTGAACTGATGCTTGTACCATTGAGGGTAAGAATAGGTTGATTTGGCAGATGAATATAGAACCATAGAAAAACTATGGCACAGAAAAACAGGCCATTTGGCCCTTCTAGTCTGTCAAAACATTATTTGGCTAGTCCCATTTACCTGCCCCCCCCCCCCCCAGCCCATACCCCTCCAGACCTCTCGTCCATGTATCTATCCATTTACTCTGAAAAGTTAAGAGCGAGCCTGCATTTACCACATCAGATGGCAGCCCATTCCACGCTCCCACCACTCTGAGTGAAGAAGTTCCCTCTAATGTTCCCCTAAACCTTTCCCCTTTCACCTAAAGCCTAAGAATTGGTATGGGGGCAGGTTTCAGATTTGTCAATCATTGGGATCTCTTCTGGGGAAGGTATGACCAGTACAAAAGGGATGGGTTTGTGACCTGCAACTGGAGGGGGACCAAATATCCTTGTGGGCAGGTTTGTTAGAGCTACAGTGGAGGGCTTAAACTAGTTTGGGGATGGGAACCTGAGTAATAGGTCAGTGGATGGAGCAGTTGGTGTACAGGTTGATGCAGTGTGTAGAAAGACTGAGGAAGGATAGGCAGTTAATGGGGCAAAATTGCAGTCAGTTGGATGGGTTGAAGTGTGTCCATCCTAATGCAAGAAGTATCAGGAACAAGGGTGATGAACTTAAAGCATAGGTCTACATGGAACTATGGTGTGGCCATTACAGAGACTTGGCTGTCACAAGGGCAGGAATGGCTGCTGGATGTTCTGGGGTTTAGATATTTCAAAAGGAACAGGGAGGGGGTAAGAGGTGGGGGGGAGTGGCATTGCTCATCAGGGATAGTATCATAGCTGCAGAAAAGGAAGATGCCCTGGAGGGATTTCCCACTGAGTCAGTGTAGGTGGAGGTCAAACAGGAAGGGAGCAATCACTCTATTGGGAGTATTCTACATACTGCCCCCCCCCCCCCCCCAGCAACAGATACTGAGGGGCAGATTTTGGAAAGGTGCAAAAATAACAGGGTTGTTGTCGTGGGTGATTTCAACTTCCCTAATATTGATTGGCACCTCCTTGGTGCAAAAGGTTTGGATGGGGTGGAATTTGACAGGATTCCTGACAATATATAGACAGGAGAGGCTATTCTGGATCTGGTACGAGGTAATGAACCTGGTTAGGTGTCAGATCTCATGGTGGGTGAGCCTATTGGAGACAGTGACCACAACTCCCTGATCTTTACCCTTGCCTTGGAGAAGGATAGGAGCACACAGTATGGGGAAAATATTTATTGGGGGAGGGGGAATTATGGAGGAAATTTGGAAGCAGATGTACTCTGAAATGCACAATGAAAATATGGAGGTTGTTGGCAATCGCTTGCAGGGGGTTCTGGATACTTTTTGCCCACTGAGGCAGGAAAGGAATGGTAAGGTGAAGGAACCATGGTTGACTAGAGATGTGGAATATCTAGTGAAGTGGAAGAAAGAATCGGATAGGGCTCTAAAGTTGCAAGGTAGCCAGGAAGGAGCTTGAGAATGGACTTGGGAGAGCTAGAAGGTGGCATGAGAAGGCTTTAGTGAGTAGACTTTAGTGAGTAGAATTAAGGAAAATCCCAGAGGTGTTCTACTTGTATGTGAAGAACAGGAGGATGACTAGAGTGAAGGTAGGACTTAAGGATAGAGGAGGAAATGTGTGCCTGGAGTTGGGAAGTCCTTAATGCATACTTTGATTTGGTGTTCACCTGTGAAAGAGACCTTAACATTTGAGGGCAGCAGAAACAGACATATTGCTAGGGCATGCCGATGTTAAGGTGGGATGATGTGCTGGAACTTCTGAAAAGCATTCGTCCCTGGAACCAGGCAGGTATGTATCCCAGGATACTATGGGCAGCAAGGGAAGAGATTTCTGAACCCTTTGCGATGATCTTTGTCCTTGCTGGCCACAAGAGTAGTACCAGATGATTGGAGGGTGGGCAAATCTTATTCTTTCCTTCAAGCAAAGGAAGTAGGGCATTATGGACAAGTGAGTCTTGCTTCAGTGGTGGGCAAATTATTGGAAAAGATTCTTAGACAGGATTTGTGAGTATTTGGAGAAGCATAGTCTGATTAGGTACAGTCGGCATAGCTTTGAGGGGAAAGTCATGCCTCGTGAGCTTGATTAAATTCTTTGAGGATGTGAACAAAACATTGTGGGTAGAGCAGTGGATGTGATGTATATGGACTTTAAGTTGTTTGATAAGGTTTCCCATGATAGGCTCATTCAGAAAGTCAGGAGGCATGGGATCCAGGGTGATTTGGAATTGACTTGCCCATAGAAGACAGGGTGGTTGTAGATAGAACATATTCTGCTTGGTGGTCAGTAACTAAGCAGTGTTCTGCAGGGATCTGTTCTGGGACCCCTGCTCTTTATTTTTTTATATAAGTGACTTGGATGAGGATGTGGAAGGGTGGGTTAGTAAGATTGCTGATGATACAGAGGTTGGTGGTCTTATGGATAGTGTAAAGGTTGTTGAGGGTTACAATGGGACAACGATAGGATGCACCTGCGTTGATTGTCAGCAAGGAGATGTTACTAATCTGCACTGACTGTGGTCTCCCGATAAGGATGTTGCAGAGGAAGGTAGAGGCCTAGGTTTTGAAGCTTGTTTAGTACTGATGGGATGCTGCCAAGCTGTAATCAACAAACAGCAGCCTGCCATATTTTGCTGTTGTCTAGGCGCTCCAAAACTGAGTGGAGAGCCATTGAGATTGTCTGCTGTAGATCTGTTATGGCAGTAGGTAAATTCAGTGGGTCCAGGTCCTTGCTCAGACAGGAGTTACTCTTCAATTTCTTCAGTTTAACACCATTCTCCTCACTGTTGCTACATGACTTATTTTTTTTATATTCAATAAGATCCAATCTTGCTCTTGCCAGCACTCTACACATTCCTTGACTAGTTTAAATACCCACCAGTCTCCATTTTGAATATTCAATGACTCTACCTCCACAACTCCCTAGGATAGAGAATCCTAGTAAGTCACCACCCTCAGAAGCATCTGACCCTCCTGTCTTAGGCATAAAAGACTGCAGATGCCAGAAAACTGGAGTGACACAAAATCCTGCAGCAACTCAGCAGATCAGGCAGCATCTATGGAGGGGAAATGGACAGTCAATGTTTCAGGTTGACCCTTAGGACTAGAAAGAAAAGGGGAGGTTGTCTGTATAAAAAGATGGAGAGGGGTGAAGCAAGAACTGGCAGGTGATGGGTGGATCCAGGTGAGGGAGGGGGAGAGTGGGAATACTGCAAGAAGTTGGGAGGTGATGGGTCATCTGTCTTTAACGGATATCTGCTTCTGAAATTGTTCCCCACTCTAGACCTTTGCTCCAAGGGAAACATCCCCTCAGCATCCACTCTATCAAGCTCCCCTCAAAACCCTACAGCTTTCATTATGATCATCTCTCACTCTCCTCAACCCCAATAGGCATCAACCCATGGTCACCAATAAGGACATATGACCAATTGTCCAAAGAGTAAACCCACAGAAACTATCTGGCCCAGATGGTGTCCCTGGCCATGTCCTCAGATCCTGTGCCGATCAGCTAGTGGGGGTACTTGCAGACTTTTTTTAACCTTGCTGCTTCAATCTGAGGTTCCCACCTGCTTTAAGAAGACCACTAGAATCCCTGTACCCAAGAAAAACAAGGTAACATACCTTAATGACTACCTCCCAGTGGCTCTGACATCCACCATCATGAAGTGCTTTGAGAGGCTGGTCATAGCACACATTAACTCCAGCCTCCCAGAAAACCTCAACCCACTGCAACTCACCTACTGTTGAAACAGGTCTATGGCAGATGCCATCTCCGTGGCCCCACACTCATTTCTGGAGCATTGAGACAGTAAAGACACCTATGTTAACCTATTACTTTTTGACTGCATTCCTGCCCTTAATACTATAATTCCAAGCAAACTCATCACCAAACACTGAGACCTGGGACTCAACACTAGATCCTTTACTTCCTAACCAACAGACTGCAAGTAGTAAGGATATGCAGCAACACCTTCCACATGATTATTCTCAATACAGGGACCCCACAAGGCTATGTCCTCAGCCCCCTATACACATGACTGAGGCTAGATTCTGCCCTAATACCATCTACAAGTTTTGCAGCTGATGCTGCCACAGTGGGCTGTATATCAAATAATGAGTTGGAGTACAAGGAGATAGTTACATGGTGTCATGAAATGACCTTTCCCTCAATGTCAGCAAAACAAGAGCTGGTCACTTCCTTCAGGAAGGGGGGCAGTGCATATGCAACCGTCTATGTCATCAGTGCTGAGGTTGAAAGCTTCAAGTTCCTAGGAGTGAATGTCACCAATAGCCTGTCCTGGTTCAACCACGTAGACACCACAGCCGGAAATGATCACTAGCACCTCTACTTCCTCAGGAGGCCAAAGAAATTTGGCACGTCCCCTTGACACTCCAACTTTTATCCATGCACCATAGAAAGCATCTTACTGTGGTTTAGTATGGCAACTGCTCTGCCCAGGACCACAAGAAACTACAGAGAGTTGTGGACACAGCTAAGTACATCACAGAAACCAGCCTCCCCTCCATGGATTCTGTCTATAATTTTCACTTCCTTGCTAAAACAGCCACATAATCAAAGACCCCACCCACCTGGGTCATTCTCTCTTCTCTCCTCTTTCATCGGGTAGAAGATACAGGAGCCTGATGGCACGTACCACCAGGCTCAAGGACAGCTTCTTTCCTGCTGTTATAAGACTATTTTGGAAGGACAAATCAAGGGAAGACATACACAGTAAATGGTAGGGCACTGAGGAGTGTGGAGGAACAAAGGGATCTGGGAGTTCAGATACATAACTCCCTGAAAGTGACATCGCAGGTAGACAGGGTTGTAAAGAAGGCTTTTGGCATCCTGGCATTTATAAATCAAAGTGTTGAGTATAGGAGTCGGAATGTTTTGGTGAGGTTGTACAAGTCGTTGGTGAGACCAAGTTTGTGTGCAGTTCTGGTTGCCAAATTACAGGAAGGATGTCAGTAAGATTGAAAGAGTGCAGAGGAGATTTACTAGAATGTTGCTGGGTCTTCAGGAGTTGAGTTACAGGGAAAGACTGAGCATGTTAGGACTTCATTCCTTGGAGTGGAGAAGAATGAGGGGAGATATGATAGAGGTTTACAAAATGATGAGGGGCATAGACAGTTAATGCAAGTAGGCTCTTTCCACCTAGATTAGGAGAGATAAGTACGAGAGGACATGGCTTTAGGATGAAAGGGGAAAGGTTTAGGGGGAACATTAGGGGGAACTTCTTCACTCAGAGTGGTGGGAGTGTGGAACGAGCTGCCATCTGACGTGGTAAATGCGGGCTCACTCTTAACTTGAGTAAATTGGATAGATACATGGACGAGAGAGGTCTGGAGGGGTGTGGGCTGGGGGCAGGTAAATGGGACTAGCAGAATAATGTTTCGGCACACTAGAAGGGCCGAATGGCCTGTTTTGTGCTGTAGTTTTCTATGGTTCTATTGAATGGTCCCCTAATACAATAAGATGGACCCTTGACTTCACAGTCTACCTCATTGTGACCTTGCACCTTATTGTCTGCCTGCACTTTCTCTGTAGCTGACACTTTATTCGGCAATAATTTTAGTTTCTACTTCCCTCGGGCACCGTGTAATGAAGTGACCTGTATGAGCGGTGGGCAGGACAAGTTCTTCACTCCCTCGGTACAAGGGACAATAATAAACCAATTCCAACCTGCCCCTCGGAATCCGTCCCAGCATTAACCCAGTCACCCTGCCCCCCGCCACGTCCACTACCGCAGCTCCTGCCTGACCCACGGAGCCTGAATCTCGGGCCCTGGTGACCGGCTCCGGCTCTGTGCCCCGGCTCCGGGCCCCGGTGACCGGCGACTCTGCACCGACTCTTCCCTCAGACCTGCCTCCCGCCAAGGGGAGTCCGTCCTCACTTCCTGGTTACCGCTCCGGAAGTGACCGCCCTCTTTATGACGAATGTTCCGGTTAGTGACGCATCAACAACAACAAAAGATGGCGGCGGCTGAGGGCGAGCGGCCGGGCCCCGGCGGAGAGGCGGCGGCGGCTCCCGCTCCCGCTCCCAGTCCCGGCGGAGAGGCGGCGGCTCCCGCTCCGGGCCTCGGCGGAGAGGCGGCTCCCGCTCCCGGCCCGGGCCCCGGCGGAGAGGCGGCGGCTCCCGCTCCCGGCCCGGGCCCCGGCGGAGAGGCGGCGGCTCCCGCTCCCGGCCCGGGCCCCGGCGGAGAGGCGGCGGCTCCCGCTCCCGGCCCGGGCCCCGGCGGAGAGGCGGCTCTGGGCCCCGAGGACAGCGGCGACCTGCAGCGGACCGAGGAAGGGCTCAGGCGGCTGCTGGCTCAGTGCGAGCCCGGGCTGCTGTTGCTGCAGAGCCTGTTGGTGTGGGAGCGGCCGGCGCACAGCGTCCTCATGCTGCTGGGCCTGAGCGGCGTCTTCTGGTAAAGTACCGGCCCCAGCGAGCGGTCCCCCATCTCCCGCACCCTCCGCACTCATCCCGCAGAGAGCCGGTACCGGCAGCTAGTAGCTGGCGTCGCCAACAGTTACCCTGCAGCAGGCTCGGAGAGACCGGGCGATGTCCCGGGAAGATGCCGCTGTAAACCGACGTTCCCCCTTCCCCGTACTTGCGACCTGTTTCTCAGCAGACGTGCGGAGCGAAGGCCTATTCTCCCGTTTGTTGTGTTCTTCTCTGAAGTCCCTGTGACCATTTGTGCACGTCTTTAACCCCCGTTCCAGTACAGCTGACACTTGCACGTTTTTCAGTGCTTTATGCTTGTGGGGAGACTCAAGAAACAAAACAGAGGTGTAACTGCCCAGCCTACTCCAGCCGAGGCCTTACCAGTGCTTTGCATCAATCTATCATGATTGTTTTGTTTTTTCTTAGTCTGAGCCTTTGCACACACTCATAGGCAAATCATTTTGACTAACCCGATTAATATGCTACAGAGAGTTGGGGTCTTTTTTCATTAATGTTATGTAGAACGTGTTTAATAAAAGTACATGTCAAAGTTGAAGGTAATTAAAGGCGTAGTGGCTTCAGAAAAAAGGAGCAGGAGTACACCACTCTACCATTGAAGCCTGCCCTGCCATTCAATGTGTTTGAGGTAGTGGTTGAGATGCAAAGCAAGGAGCAGTGGTGAGTGCTATATGGTAAACGCCAGTGTTGCTGCTTAAATGAAATAGTTTGGCTTGGTGTCCACCTTGTTCTGGAGTGCAGATTTTCAGCACCATAGCTGTGATGTTGAGTCCTGCAGTCTTTGCTGTATCCAGTGCACTTCGCCCTTTGTTAATATCACTTAAAGTGAATCACGCTGACTTTGATTTTCGTAAAATAGTATAACTTCAAAACAGGCCCTTCACCCCAACTCGTCCAAGGTGCCCTCCTGAGCTAGTCCCATTTGCCTGCATTTGGCCCATATCAAATCTGTTTATAACCTGCCGAAAATTTTTCACTATCCATTTTGCAGTTCACAATACCACCGTTAGAAATTATGGTATGTGCCTCTCCCCAATGTCCACGTTATTAATATAGATCAAAAAAAGCCATGGCTTGGGAAATGACTCTTTTTTTACTTTTAGTATATAGGCATGTTTTATAATATCAGGACAGCACAAAGCAGGTTATAACCAGTAATGTACTATTTGAAGAACAGTTAGTAAATATAAGCAAAATGGCCAGCCAGTTTGTACACAACAAGCTCCCATTGTGTTGGTAATGATCACATGACACAAATTTTGAATTGTAATGATGTGAATGGATAAATATTGCCCCCAGTACACTGGGGGTAGCTTATCTAAAATAGTGCATTGGGATTTTGTGCCCACCTGAGGTAGTATATGGGTCTGACAGCTCGTTAATAGATTAACTGACAGTAGCTCTGCCTTGGTGCTGCCACAGCTTTAATCAGCTTTAATTTTTGTCCTCTGGCCGCTGGAGATGATTTTGTGCTCAGTCTGTTCCCCTGTGAGTCACAGCTGACACTGGGGATAATGTTTTGAGTTTGGAAGAATGAGGAGATCTCACTGAAATGTATAACAGCAGTTGACAGAGAAGGAGGAAGAGCTATAAGGAATGCCTTTTGACAAGGATTCAGTAGGAACTTTACAAAAATCTTTGAAGGAGATTTTCCCAGGGTGACAATGGCTAACACGAGGGGACATAATTTTAAGGTGATTGGAGGAAGGTATAAGGTGGATGTCAGGGGTAAGTTTTTTTTTCCCACAGAGTGGTGTGTCCATGGAACGCACTGCCTGCAGAGGTTGTGGGGGCAGATACATTAGGGACATTTAAGAGAATCTTAGATAGACACATGAATGATAGAGAAATGGGGGGCTATGTGGGGAAGGGTTACATAGATCTTAGAGCAGGGTAAAATGTTGGCACAACATTGTGGGACGAAGGTGTGGTGTTCTATGAAACTATTTGCAGGGCCTGGGGGGAGAAAAGCAGAATTAATTGGAGAGATCTTCCAAAGACCTGGGATAGGCATGAGGGGCTAAATGGCCCCCTTCTCTGTTACAAAATTCCATGATTAATAGTTCCCAAAACCTCCATGGGAGAAGAGTTGAGGCAGGGAGAAGGGTGAGGACTTGGCAGAGTTGGGGTGCAGGGGAATTGTGGAGGTGAGGTTGTAACCTGGTTTGGGCAATCGTGTGGAGTTCTTTGTTTCTGGAATCTGAGGTTCTTTGTGGTAATCAATTCTGAATGAAGCCTTTCTCAACAGGTTGTTTTCATCCACTTCACTCCGCCCTATCTTCCTGATCAGTTCGTCTTTGTTGGGAATTGTGCTGTTGGATCATTGGAAGAGTGGTCTTTTGGCCCACCTCATAGGTATGTCTGCCCTGCACTACAAATCCTGGTGTAAGGAGTCGAGAAACTAGTTATACCCCAATTGCTGGATGCCTTTACCTCGCGTGTAATCCTGGTCCCAACACGCTGTCACATCTTTAGTCCTGACATCCTCGCTCACCTCTGTAGCCTCCTTTCTTAGAAAGATATAGATATATATTTATTAGTCATATGTGCATCGAAACACACAGTGAAATGCGTCTTTTTCCATTACTGAGAATGTGCTGGGGGCAGCCTTTAAGTGTCACCACTCTTCCAGCACCACACAACATGCCCACAACTCCTGACCTGTACGTCTTTGGAACGTGGGAGGAAACCGGAGCACCCGGAGGAAACCCACTCAGACACGGGGAGAATGTGCAAACTCCTTACAGATGTCGGTGGGAATTGAACCTGGGTCGCTGGCGCTGTAATAGCGTTACGCTAACCACTACACTACTGTGTCATTCTTGTTACCCAAGCTGTCCTCAGCAGTCTCCCTCTACTCAGGCTGTGTACCCTCCCCTTGATCTCAACCACCCTCCCATGTGTTTATCCCCCTGCCCCACAGTTAGTACGTGCTTGCACTCTCGTCTCCATCACAGTCGGGTCACTGTGTGGAGAAGTTGATTGTCTTTTCCTTTCTTTCTCTACAGTGCAACATCCCATGGATGAAGACGGGAGGTACGTTTCCCCACTGCACTAGCCACAGTGTCTTCCCCAGATTGATTGGGAGCTGACAAGTACACCTAATGTAGGAAAACCTCCCAGGTTGTGTAGCCCCAGGGAAAGCAAAAATGGATGTGGGGTGGGAGCACTGATTTAAAAAAGATATTGTAATTTTGGAAAGAAAGCAAGGATAGAATCCATTTGGTTAAAGTTCAGAAGCAGCTCAGGTATGATTGTGGTATGAATTCTGTAGGTTTCCAAAGAGAGAACAGCAGCAAATCTGCAGGGCATTTCAGATGTGCAAGAACTGAAGTCGGGTGATATTGGGGGGCTTTAATTACCCAAATATCGATTGGGACAATGTTAAAGGAAGAGGAAGAATTTCTAAAATGTGTTTAGTAGACCTGCTTTAACCAATGAGTTTTTGGCCCAACTAAGTAGGATTGAGGTAGGCAGAGTGAAACAGCTGTCAGCAGAACAGCGAGGTGAGCTAGATGATCATATCCTAGGATTTGATGAGCAATGGAGAAAGGCAAGGAAATCTCTAAACTGGCAGAGGGCTTTCTTGAATGGAACAAGAGGGGATCTAGCTAGATAAAATCCAGAAGGAGACAGAGGTTATCATTCAGGTGTTGTCTGCACCTGAAACAAGAAACTACAGATGCTGGAATCTGAAGCACAAATCAAACTCCTGGAGAAACTCAGTGGATCAAGCAGCATCTGTAGAGGCAAAGGGATGATTGACATTTCAGGTTGAGGCACAATTCAGTCCTGATGCAGAGTCTCCACCCAAAACATTGACCATCTCTTTGCCTCTACTGATGCTGCTTGACATGCTGAGTTCTTCCAGCAGTTTGTTTTATAGCTTCAGGTAAAACCGACTACATTCCCACAAGCATAAAAGGTAGGAGAACCAAAGCCAGGGCTCCTTGAATGATGAGGAAATTAGTGAATATGACAAAATAAAAAGAGTACTTATTAATGTATGTCAGCTGAATTCTTCAAGCAAGAATCAGGCAAGTACAATAAGTTGAGGCAAGAAGTGAAGAGGAAATATGAACGGTAAAGGAAACGTGCAAAATAAAATAGCAGTTAACAGAAAGGGGAAATGAAAATCATCTCGTAGCTTAAGTCAGTTAGCAAGAGGCAGTGTGGGGTCTGAGGCACAAAGGGAGTTTGGGTGCTTAGAAATGCTAGTTGGTTATTATATTTAATGAGTACTTCAGCAATCTTTAGTTTAAAAAATGCTGACAGATATTGATTGAAGTGCAGGTGGTGGAGGGAATGGATGGGGTTAAAATGGATTTACTGGAAAGGCTTAGAGTGGGTGACTTGCCTGGTGTAGATGGCTTGCATTCCATGTTGCTAAGGGACATGGGATGGAGACAGCAGAAGGGCTTGCCGTAATCTTCTGGCCTTGCCTATGTATGGAAAGGTGCCAGAGGATTGGACTGTGGTACAATGTGAACCCCTCAAAGGAACAACATTCTTCATAATGACTCAATATAATTTCAGGGATTTTAGAACAAGATAATCAGGTAGTTGGAGAGATTTGAATTAAGAAGTGATGCATGTAAATGCCTGCGTTGACTAACTTGAATTTTTTTTTTGAAGTAACAAAGTTGACGAAGGAAGTGCAGACGATGTTTGCTGTGAGGATTTTAAGAAAACCTTAAACAGTCTTTCATTAATGACAGGTTAATAAAATTGAGATTCATGGAATAGGAAAGTCAATGTCGTTTTGGATATGAGTCAGAGTTATACAACAGAAACAGGCCCTTCAGCCCACCATGTCTATGCCAACCATCAAGTACTTGTCTATCCTAATCCTATTTACCAGCACTTGATCTGTAGCCTTCTTTGCCTCATGATTCGAGCATTTGCTTGGACCTTTCTTAAATGCTGTAAAAGCACCTGCCTCCACCCATTTGGGCAGTGCACTCCAGATTCCAGGGACGCTCTGGGTGGGGAGAATATCCTTTTCAGCTCCTTCTGAACCCCTTGTCCTGTAGCCTATAGTTTTAGGTATCTCTGCTAGGGGGGAGAAAAGGGTTTCCTGTTATCAAACCTATCTCTGCTGACTGGATTGCTCTACATTTTGGGCATTACATTATGGATTCAATGGACTTGATGGTGTCGCAGAGCATGGCAGCAGGCCACTTGCCCTTTTGAAGCAGGTGGGGACAGTAGGTGAGCTAGAGAAACAAATGACTGCAGATGCTGGAATCTAGATGAAAAACACTATGATGCTGGAAGAACTCAGCAGGCCAGACAGCATCCGTGGAGAAAAGCAGGCAGTCAACGTTTTGGGTCAGGACCTTTTTTCAGGACTGAAGATAGGAAAAGGGGAAGCCTGATATACAGGAGGGGAAAACAGCAGTGATAGGTGGACAAAAGAGGGAAGGCGGGGTGGGTACAGGGTGATGATAGGTGTATGGAGGTAAGAGATAGTGATGGGCAGGTGAGGGGGAGGAGGGGAGAGCAGATCCACCGGGGGATGGGTCAAAGGTAAGGAAAGAAAAAGGGGGATAGAAGAAAAAGAGGCTAGGAAAGGGAAGAAGAGAAGATGCATGGTGACGGTTACTTAAAGTGGGAGAATTCAGTGTTCATGCCGTTAGGCTGTAAGGTTCCATGATGGAAAATGAGGTGCTGTTCCTCCAGTTTGTGCTTGGAATTTTTCTGGCATTGGAGGAGGCCGAGGACTGACATATCAGTGATGGAATGGGAGGGGAATGTAGATCGCGGTTTCAGACGGAATGCAAGTGTTCTGTGTAATGGTTACCTAGTCTATGTTTGTCTTGCCAATGTCCAGGAGGTCATATTTGGAGCACCAAATGCAGTAGATGATATTGAGGGAGGTGCAGGTGAATCTCTGTCTCACCTGTGGGGGCAGTGGGAAGTTCCCGGGGTGGGGGAGCAGTGAACTAGGGAGTTGCAGAGAAAGGTAGAAAAGGGTGGGGAGAGGAAGATGTGCTTGGCAGTGGGGACCTGTTGGAGATGGCAGAGAATGATGTGTTGGATACGTAGGCTGATGGGATGAAATGTGAGGACAAGGGGGATCCTATACCTGTTGGGTCTGGGAGGGATGGGCGTGAGAGCAGAGGTGTGGGAAATCTAGATTCTTCTGGATTCCAGCATCTGTAGTCCTTTGTTTCTCTCATATTAATCCTACCTCCTGGCAGTTGGTCAATAGCTTCCAACATCCAAATTATTCACCTATTACAAACAGCAAGGGTTCCAACACTGATCCTTGTGGCACACCAAAGGCATCCAATCACAAAATAACCCTCTACTGTCACACTGTTTTCTGTTGCCAAGCCAGTTTTGGATTCAATTTCCCAATTTCCCCTCAATCCCATGAACCCTATCCTTTTGGACCAGTTTCCCATGTGGCACCTTGCTAAAGGCCTTACTGAACCATATCTACTGCACTACCTTCATCAATACACTTTGAATTTTTTGAAGAGGTAACAATCAGATTGGCCAGTCAAGACCTGCCCTTGACAAAGCCGTGCTGTCTATCTTTGATTAGTCCCTGCCTTTCCAAGTAATCATTAATCCTGTGTCTCAGAATTTTTTTCATTAACTTCCCTACTACTGATGTTAGGCTCTAATTACCAGGCTTTTTCCTGCAACCCTTGCAAAGGAGGTTCACATCTGCCATCCTCCAATCTATGCTGTAATGACTTTATGACATACAGCAAGGAAAACTTGGCTCCATTCAGGTCCAGTCCTGCCCTGTGCCAGCCTGTCACTGTGTGGAATCACTTTGGTACGTGTGCTGTTTAATGAAAACCAGAGTCCTGGTGTGGTTTCTGGCCCAGAGTAAACAAATGATGATGGGTAGAGACCACTGGCTGGTACAGTAGTGGGAACGCCGAGTTTGATTTTTGAGATTTGACCTGAAGCCCAGTGGTTCCATAACCCTCCAACAACTGGTATCTGGGTTCCTTGTAGCCATTGATGTAGTGGACAGAATGGTTCCACGTATATTACTGGGACATTTTCTCAGAGATGGTTTCTAGTGTGAACGTGGCATTTGATGCTACTCTGTTGTAATATTGAACAAATTGTCCTGACCCTCTGAGGAACTTCCTCCAGTTATCCGCTTCCTGCCAAGCAGTGCGGTGACAGGTTCCAGGTTAGTGTCTAGGCTGGATTGATGGGTCCCTGCAATGTACATTGGATGCAATAACATCCACTAAATAGCAGATTGTGAAGATTTCATTTCTCTGTAGTGTGCACTGAGCTTCACAAAGGTCATGAAGATCCCAGGACATTGCTGATCAGTGCCAGGTGGGAGTCTAGTTCATCTTGGCATTTCACAAGGGGAGGGACAATGTTGCAGGATGGATGTCTGCTCACTGCCTCCTGCAATGACATAAACTTCCTGTACAGGACTTGCTCTCAGACATCCTCAGGCACCTAACCCCTGCCTGAACTACTGTAGATTAATCCGTGTTTCTCCTTTCCTCCAGTGATGGAAATTCCACAAGGCCTCGGCTTCTCAGACTGCCTGATCTCTGCCACTATCTCGCAGAGAGCTGGGTGGCCTTTAACCTCTACCTGAAAGAAGTGCTGGAGTACAAGAGACAGAACCCAGGCAAGGTGGGTCAAGGTACCAAGAGTAACTGTGTATGTGTGGCATGGACAGATCTAATTAACCAAATGTGACAAAATCAAGTGAAACAACCAATCTTAGAGTTTTTTGAGAAGGTTACCAAGAAAGTCGATGAGGGAAAAACACTGGATTTTGTCTACATGGACTTTAGCAAGGCCTTTGACAAAGTCCCCATGGGAGGTTGCTCCAGAAGGTTAAGTTGCTTGGCATTCAGGATAAAGTAGCCAATTGGACTCAACATTCTCAGCAGTAGAAGCCAGAGAGTGGTAGTAGATGGTTGTCTCTCTGATGGTGTGCTGCAGAGATTGGTGTTGGGTCCATTGTTGTTTATCATCTATATTCATGATTTAGATGATGATGTGGTCAACTGGATCAGCAAACTCGCAGATGACACCAAGATTGGTGGTGTAGTGGACAGCGAGGAAGACTATCAAAGCTTGCAGCGTGATCTGGACCAGCTGGGAAAATGGGCAGGAAAGTGGCAGATGGAATTTAATGCAGACACGTGTGAGGTGATGCACTTTGGGAGGACAAACCAGGGTAAGACTTGCACAGTGAATGGTAGAGCACGGAGGTGTTGCAGTAGAACAAAGGGACCTGAGAATACAGATCCATGGTTCCTTGAAAGTGTCATCACAGGTAGATAGGGTCATAAAGAGAGCTTTTGGCACTTTGGCCTTCATAAATCAGGGCACTGAATACAGGACTTGGGATGTTATGTTGAAGTTGTGCAAGATGTTGGTAAGGCCGAATTTGGAGTATTGTGTGCAGTTCTGGTCACCTACGTACAGGAAGGATATCAATAAGCTAGAAAGAGTGCAGAGAAAATTTACATGGATGTTGCTGGGATATGAGGACCTGAGTTATAGGGAAAGGTTGAATAGGTTAAGACTTCATTTCCTGGAACACAGGAGAATGAGAGGAGATCTTGGAGGTATACAAAATTATGATGGGTATAGATAGGGTGAATGCATGCAGGCTTTTTCCCCTCAGGTTGGGTGAGACTAGAACTAGAGGTCATATGTTTAGGGTGAAAGGTGTAATATTTAAGGGGAATCTGAGGGGAAACTTCTTCACTCAGAGGGTGGTGCAAGTGTGGAATGAGCTGCTAGCAGAAGTGGTGGATGCAGGTTCAATTGTAACATTTGAGAGAAGTTTGGATAGGTCCATGGACGGGAGGGGCTTGGAGGCATATCGTCCAGGTGCAGGTAGATGGGACTAGGCAGAAGATCAGATGGGCATGGACTAGATGGGCCGAAGGGCCTGTTTCTGTGGTGTAGTATTCTATGACTCTGACAATGTGTGTGACTGGAGCAAGTGTGACTGATGGCAGGATTACAGAAACAGCAAGTGAAAAGGATGACAGGGTTTACTCCTTACTGTAAATCCCTTTGGGCTTTATTCAGAGTGAGTACCTGTTTTATTTATCTTTGTTTGAAGGCTTGGAGTCCTGTCATGACTGAATTGTGCATATTCTACCCATTTTCTCTCAGTTCTTTCTGAAGATGTGCATGGGCTGTTCAGCACTGGCTGCAATTGGACATTATATCCCTGGAATCATGATATCCTACATCTTCAGTGAGTACATTTTTCCCAAAGGAATATCAAATTGTAGAGTTGATCAGACAAAGCTGGGAGTTGACACACTAGGTCAAGATAACCACATAATTGTAGCAAAGACTGATAGTAACTGGGTAGCAGCTGGCTCTCTAACCATCTCAGCCAGAGGTTTTGGGATCATTGTGTGCTGATGTGAGCAGCTAGAATCTTTTCTAATGCAAATACCAGTGTTAGAATCGTATATCCCAAGGTTATGTAAAAGTAACACTCCCTCTGCCCTGTATTGTCAACCACTCTCAGAGCAGGGACAACATGGGTTGGATACATTAGAGCACCCTCTACACTGTCCTATCAAACACTCCCCGGGCAGGGACAGTACAGATTAGGTACAGACTAAAACTCTACATAGACTGTCCAATTGGGTATTCCCAGGGTAGGGAGAGTGCAGGTGAGGTCCAGAGGCTGAGTGGCTGGGGGTCATTGGAATGTCATTCATTGATCCTTTGTTGTTTGTTCCAGTACTGAGCCTGCTCCTATGGCCTCTGGTGGTTTATCACGAGCTCATTCAGAAGATGTACACAGGTTTGGAGCCTGTGCTAATGAAACTGGATTACAGCATGAAAGGCAGCACTCAGCACCGGCAAAGAGACAGGAAGAGTAAGTCACTCCTATCAGAGGGCAAAGGGGGGAGTTGTACGCCAGTACAGAGCCTTCTGAAATGTTGTGTTTTATCTTGGGGGGCTGAAAGTGATGTTCCAGTGTAAGAAATCTTTGGTCGGACCCCTTTGTTCAGCTATAAGCCACTTTTCAGGAACAAGCAAAGGATGATGGAGTAGATGTACCACTTTGACCAGAATGATGCAGGGGTGAAAGGGTTTAATCAGCAGGACCTAGGTTTGTATTGACTTGAGTTTAGAAGATGTTGTCTATTTAACGATTATGATGTGATTAAAGGTGTTGCTACAAAAGTAAAATGGTGCAAATCAGAAATAAAAACAAAGGCTGGAAATACTCATTAGGTTTGGCAGCATCTGAGTCACAGCAGAGAAGGAGGCTCTTCTACCCACCATGTGTCCACATACCAAATATGGGTAAATGGGACTAGTATAGATGAGCACAATGGTTGGTATGGATGTGGTAGGTCAGAGGGCTGTTTCTATGCTATATTGCTAGAACTATGTCTGTGCCAACTATCAGGTACCCATTTATTAATATTTCCAGCACTTGGTCTGAAGCCTTCTTTGCTTTAGTAATACAAGTAATTTTAGTTATAGAGTCATGCAGCACAGAAACAGGCCCTTTGGCCCAACTGGTCCATGCTGAGCAAGATTCCCATCTAAGCTGGTCTTGTCTGCATTTGGCCCATATCCCTCTTAACCTCTCCTATCCACGTACCGGTCCAAGTGCCTTTTAAACGTCGTTAATGTACCTGCCTCAACTACTTCCTCCGGCAGCTCCTTCCATATACTGTCCACCCCTCTGGCTGGAAAAAGTTGTTCCTCTCCCCTTTCACAAACCAATGTCCTCTAGTTCTTGATTCTCCAGTCCTGGGGAAAAAGAATGAGTGCATTCACCCTATCCATGCCCCTCGTGCTTTGAGAGAATTAGTCAGAGAACATAGAACACTACAGCACAGTATAGGCAGTTCGGCCCACGATGTTGTGCCAACATTTTATCCTGCTCTAAAATATGTAACCCTTCCCTCCCACATAGCCCTCCATTTTTCTATCATTCATGTGGCTATCTAAGAGTTTCTTAAATGTCCCTATTGTATCTGCCTCCATCACCTCTGCCGACGGTGCGTTCCACACACCCACCACTCTCTGTGTTTTTAAAAAAAACACTTGCTTCTGACATTCCCACTACACCTTCCTCCAATCACCTTAAAATTATGCCCCCTTGTGTTAGCCATTTTCACCCTGGGGAAAAAGGTCTCTGTCCACTCAATCTATGCCTCTTGTACACCTCTATCAAGTCAACTCTCATCCTCCTCTCCAAAGAGAAAAGCCTGAGCTCGCTCAACCTATCCTCATAAGACATGCTTTCCAATCCAGGCAGCATCCTGGTAAATCTCCTTTGCACCCTCTCTAAAGCTTCCACAGCCTTCCTGTATAGACCTCTGGTTAGACCACACTTGGAGTATTGTGTTCAGAGTTTTATAGAGCTGCAACATTACCTGACAGCTCTTGAACTCAATACCTCAACTAACGAAGGCCAATACACCATACGCTGCCTTAACAACCCCATCAACCTGCGCGGCTACCTTGAGGGATCTATGGACGTGGACCCCAAGATCCCTCTGTTCCTCCACACTGCTAAGAATCCTGCCATTAACCTTGTATTCTGCCTTCAAATTCGATCTTTCAAAGTGTATCACTTCACACTTTACTGGGTTGAACTCCCATCTGCCACTTCTCAGCCCAGCTCTGCATTCTATCAATGTCCTGCAGCAACCTTCTACACTATCCACAGCACCACTAACCTTCGTGTCATCTGTAAACTTACTAACCCACCTTCCACATTCTCATCCAAGTCATTTATAAAAAATCACAAAGAGCAGGGGACCCAGAACAGATCCCTGCAGAACACCACTGGTCACTGACCTCCAGTCAGAATGTGCTCTATTTACAACCACCCTCTGTCTTCTATGGGTGAGCCAATTCCGAATCCACACATTCAGGTTTCCTGGATCCCATGCCTCCTGAGTTTCTGAATAAACCTTCCATGAGGAACCTTATCAAACACCTTACCGAAATCCATCCACTGCTCGACCTTCATCAATGTGCTTTGTCACATCCTCAAAGAATTCAATCAGGCTCGTGAGGCACGACCTGCCCCTCACAAAGCCATGCTGACTGTCCCTAATCAGCCTATGTTTCTCCAAATGCCTAGGAATCCTGTCTGTAAGTAATTTGCCCACCACTGAAGTAAGACTCACTGGCCTGTAATTCCCAGGGTTATCCCTACTCCCTTTCTTAAACAAAGTAACAACATTTGCTACCCTCTAATCATCTGGCACTACTCCTGTGGCCAGTGAGGATGCAAAGATCATCACCAAAAGCGGAGCAATCACTTCCCGTAATAACTTTGGATATATCCCATCTGGCCCCGGTGACTTATCTATCCCAATGTTTTTCAAAAGTTCCAGCATATCCTCTTTCCTCACGTCGACGTGCCCTAGCGTATCAACCTGTTGTCCACCATCCTCACAAATTTCAAGGTGTCTCTCACTGGTGAATACCAAAGCAAAGTATTCACTAAGGATCACCCCCTACCTCTACCAGGCCCATTTTTCCTCTTTATCCTGATTGATCCTACCCTCACTCTAGTCATCCTGCTATTCTTTGCATATATGTAGAACTCCCTGGGGTTTTCCTTGATCTTACCAAGGACTTCTCATGTCCCCTTCTAGCTCTCCTAAGTCCATTCTTAAGCTCCCCCCTGGCTATCTTGTAACTCTCCAGAGCCTTTCTGATCCTTGCTTTCTAAACCTAAAGCTTCTTTCTTCCTCTTGACACCCATCCAGAAACCCATGCATGTACTCCCTAAATAACCTCCACATTTCTGTTGTGCACTCCCCAAGAACATCTGTTCCCAATTTACACTCCCAAGTTCCTGTCTAATAGCATAATTCCTCCTCCCCCAGTTAAATACTTTCCCATATCATCTGCTCCTATTCCTCTCCAAGACTATGGTAAAGGTCAAGGAATTATGGTCCCTGTCTCTAAAATGCTCTCCCACAGAGATATCTGAAATCTGATCAGGCTCATTGCCTAGTACCAGGTCCAGTATGGCCTCTCCTCTAGTCAACCTGTCCACATACTGTGCCAGGAATCCTTCCTGGACACACCAAACAAACTCTGTCCCATCTATCCCCTTTACACTAAGGAGGTGCCAATCAATATTGAGGAAGTTGAAATCACCCATGACAACAACCCTGTTATTTTTGCACCTCTCCAAAATCTGTCTCCCAATCTGCTCCTCAATGTCTCTGCTGCTGTTGAAGGGTCTGTAGAATACTCCTGACCTGCACCCACACTGACTCAATAAACAATCCCTCCAGGACATCCTCCCTTTCTACAGCTGTGACACTGTCCCTGATTAGCAAAGCCACTCCCCCACTTCTTTTACTTCAGTCCCTGTCCCTTTCGAAACATCGAAACCCTGGAACATCCAGCAGCCACTCCTGCCCTTGAGACAGCTAAGTCTTTGTAATGGCCACAATGTCATAATGCCACGTACTTACCCATGCTCTAAGTTCATTACCCTTGTTCCTGATACTTGCATTAAAGTAGACACACTTCAGCCCATCCAACTGACTGCAATTTTGCCCTTTCAAATGCCTGTCCTTCCTCACAGTCTTTCTACACTCTGCATCTACTTGTACACGAAATGTACCAACCTCTGACCTATCACTCGGGTTCCCATCCTCCTGCCAAACTAGTTTAAACCCTCCCCAACAGCTCTAGCAAACCTGCCCGCAAGAATATTGGTCCCCCTCCAGTTCAGGTGTAACCCATCCCTTTTGAACAGGTCGTACCTTCCCCAGAAGAGATCCCAATGAGAGATGGTGGAAGCAGGCCCTTTGGCTCTCTGGGTCCATGCCGACCACCAGCCTCCCATTTACACTAATCCTACATGAATCCCATTTTACTTTCCTCACGTTTTCATCAATCATTTCACCAGATTCTGCCACTCACCTGCACACTGGGGCAACTTACAATGGCTAATTAAGCTGCCAAACTTTGGGATATGGGAAGAAACCTACATGGTCACAGGGAGGACATGCGAGCTCCACACAGACAGCACCAGAGATCAGTATTGAACCCAGCTAGTCAGGCAGTGCATTCCAGATTCCAACCACCCTTGGTGTGAAAAAATTCCTCTTCTGAACCCCATGGAACTTCTGATCCCTTACCCTAAACCTAGCTTTGGATACCTCTGCTATGGGGAAAAATGTTTCTTACCACCTACCTCTCTATTCCCCTTATTTTGTACACCTCTATCAGGTGTCCCTCCAGCCTCCTCTGCTCTAAGGAAAACAAGCCTTGTCTATCCAGGAGCAGAATTAGGCCATTTGACCCATCGGGTCTGCTTCACCATTCGATCATGGCTGATTTATTTTTCCCCCTCAACCCCATTCTACCTTCTCCCCCATAGCCTTTGACTTCCTAATCAGGAACCTATCAACCTCTGCTTTAAATATACCCAATGACTTGGCCTCCACAGCTGTCTGTGGCAATGAATTCCACAGATTCACAACCCTCTGGCTAAAGAAATTCCTCCTTACCTCTGTTGTAAAGGGACGTCCTTCTATTCTGAGGCTGTGCCCTCTGGTCCTAGACTCTCCCACTACTGGAAACATCCTCTCCACATCCACTCTACCCAGGCCTTTCAATATTTGGTAGGTTTCAATGAGATCCTTCCTCATCCTTCTAAACTCCAGCAAGTACAAGCCCAGAGCCATCAAATGCTTCTTCATAGAAACGTAGAAAAACCTACAGCACAATTCAGGCCCTTCTGCCCACAAAGCTGTGCCGAACATGTCCCTACCCTAGAAATTACTAGGCTTACCCATAGCCCTCTATTCTTCTCATCTCCATGTACCTATCCAACAGTCCCTTAAAAAACCCTATTGGATCCACCTCCACCACCATTGCTGGCAGCCCATTCCACGCACTCACCACTCTGAGTAAAAAAAAACTTACCCCTGACATCTCCTCTATACCTACTCCCCAGCACCTTAAACCTCTGTCCTCTTGTGGCCACCATTTCAGCCCTGGGGAAAAGCGTCTGACTATCTATCCTATCAATACCTCTCATCATCTTATATACCTCTATCAGGTCCCCCCTCATCCTCCGTCGCTCCAAGGAGAAAAGGCTGAGTTCCCTCAACCTGCTTTCATAAAGCATGCTCTGCATTCCAGGCAGCATGGTGTGCCAACCTTTAAACCATGCCTAAGCCTATCTAACCCCTTCCTCCCACATATCCCTCTATTTTAAATTCCTCCATATGCTTATCTAACAATCCCTTGAACTCGACCAACGTACCTACCTCTACCACCACCCCAGGCAGTGCATTCCATGCACCAACCACTCTCTAGGTGAAAAACCTCCCTCTGACATCTCCCTTGAACTTCCCATCCATTACTTTAAAGCCATGCCCTCTTGTATTGAGCATTGATGCCCTGGGAAAGAGGCACTGGCTGTCTATATCTATTCCTCGTAATATTTTGTAAACCTCTATCATGTCTCCCCTCATCCTCCTCCTCCTCCAAAGAGTAAAGCCCTAGCTCCCTTAGTCTCTCCTCATAATCCATACTCTCCAATCCTGGTAAATCTCCTCTGCACCCTTTCCAATGCTTCCACATCCTTCCTATAATGAGGCGACCAGAACTGGACACAGTACTCCAAGTGTGGTCTAACCAGAGTTCTGTACAGCTGCATCATTACCTTGTGGCTCTTAAATGCAATCCCATGACTTATGAAAGCTAATATCCCATAAGCCGCCTTAACTACCCTATCCACCTGTGAGGCAACTTTCAGGGATCTGTGGATATGAACCCCCAGATCCCTCTGCTCCTCCACACTGCCCAGAATCCTGCCATTAACCTTGTACTCCACCTTGGAGTTTGTCCTTCCAAAGTGTACCACCTCACACTTCTCCACATTGAACTCCATCTACCACTTCTCAGCCCAGCTCTGCATCCTGTCAATATTCCTCTGCAATCTTCGACAGTCCTCCAAACTATCCACAACATCACCAACCTTTGTGTCGTCTGCAAACTTGCTAACCCACCCTTCTACCCCCTCATGCAAGTCATTAATAAGTAGAGTAACTCCTCCTTTCTTGTTCCTAACTTCTGACTCTAGAGAGGATCCTTCTACATTATCTATCCTTTCTGCAGCTGTAATATTGTCCCTGGCCAGTATCGCCACCCCTCCTCCTCCTCTTTCTCCCCCATCCCTTTTAAAACAGTGAAATCCAGGAATATTCAATATCCATTCCTGCTCTGGTGACAGCCAAGTTTCTGCAAGAGCCACAATATCATAGTCCCATGTACTTATCCAAGATCTCAGTTCATCTCCCTTATTCCTGATGCTTCTCACTTTTAAGTAAATGCACTTTAGCCCATCCACCTTTCTACTTCTATACCCTGTACTCTGCTTCTCCTTCCTCAAAGCCTCTCTACATGTTAGATCTGACTTTTCCACATCCACTTCTTCCTCTGACCTACCCCTCTGCTTCCCTCCCAAACCACGCTAGCAAACCTGCCTGCAAGGATATTGGCCCCCCCCCTCGGGTTCAGGTGTAACCCATCCTCTCTGTACAGGTCCCACCTTCCCCAGAAGAGATCCCAATGATCCAAAAATCTAAAACCTTCCCTCCTGCACCAACTCCTCAGCCACTCATTCATCTGCCATCTCCTATTCTTACCTTCACTATCACGTGGCACTGGCAACAATCCTGAGATTGCTACCCTTGAGGTCCTGTTCTTCATTCTTCCCTAGCTCCCTAAACTAACTTTTCAGTACCTCATCCGTCTTCATACCTATGCCATTGGTACCAACATGTACCATGACTTCTAGCTGTTCTCCCTCCCGCTCAAGAATACTGTGGACCCGATCAGAGACATCCCAGACCCTGGCACTTGAAGGCAACATACCATCTGGGATTCATGCTCACTTCCACAGAGCCTCCTGTCTGTTTCCCTGACTATCGAGTCCCCTATCACTACTCCCCTCCTCTTCTCCTCCCTTCCCTTCTGAGTAGCAGGACCAGTCCCAGTGCCAGAGACCTGGCTACTGCTGCTTGATCCCTGCAGGTCATCCCCCTCAACAGCTTCCAAAGTGGAAAACCTGTTACTGAGGGGAACAGCCTCCGGGATCCTCTGCACTATCTGCCTGTTCCCTTTTTCTTTTTCTCTCCCCTGACAGTCACCCTTCTATCTGCTTCCTGGACCCTAGAAATACCTGCTCTAAGGGGGGGTGACTGTCTCCCGATGCACAGCATCTACATAACTCTCTCCCTCCCTGATGCTTCGCAGTGTTTGAAGCTGCAACTCCAGCTCATTAATTCTGAACCGAAGTTCCTCCAGCACTTACTGCAGAAGTGGTCACCGTGCACCCCAGCAGGGTCCACCATGTCCTCCATCTGAACTATTCTTTCCCTACCTAGTTTTATCCTACTTAAAATTTATAACAATAACAGGTAAACCTTACTGTTACTTACCAGCTACTCATCCACCTCGCCCCTTTACGTCTAAGCTCATTGAGCCAAAGCCCAATCACTCTGCTCCCTCTCACTCCGCTGCTCACTCCGAATGCTGCCCACGGGATATGGTGGTGTTCTTTTTAAACTGTTCGCGCGCTACTGACTGACGTCATGTGCCTGCGCAGTTACTCCCTGCTATCCCCGAACCGCTTAGACAGGGCCGAATTTGTTAGGTGCATCCAGGAGGGTTTCATAAATGGAGATGGTCCAGTGAGGTGGGGCTGTACCAGACCTGGTGTTGGGAAATGAGCCTCGGCAGGTGACTGACCTTTCAGTGGTCACAACTCCTTAAGTTTTAAGATAGCTGTAAATAAGTATGGACCTTGTGGGAGAGTATTACATTGGAACAGGGTATATTACAGGAATTAGGGAGTGTTGTTTGTGAACAGCTGTTTTTGGGCAGGTCCACATCTGACCTGTGGAGGGTGTTTAAAGACCAACTGCACAGAGTACAGGACAGGTCTGTTCCAGTAAGAAAGAAGGACAAGGATGGCAAGGTAAAGGAACTTTGGATGTCGAGAGAGGTGGTGAACTAAATTCTATTTTGTTTTGGCTGACATGCACATTGAGGTTCCATTATTTTAAATTCTTGCCAATGGTTTCTCCTTTTATTTTGATAGATCGGGAGATGATTCAGCCCATTGAGTCCATGTGGTTTCTTGGAGCTTTCCCATTCCCCCACTTAACTCTTGTACCCATCAGCTCCCCTGATACTCTACCAGGGGAAATTAACATTGAACAGTACAGCACAGTGCAGGCCTTTTGGCCCACAATGTTGTGCTGACCTTTAAACCTCGCCTAAGACTATCTAACCCCTTCCTCCCGCTTATCCCTCTATTTTAAATTTCTCCATATGCTTATCTAATAACCTCTTGAATTTGACCAATGTACCTGCCTCCACCACTGCCCCAGGCAGTGTATTCCATGCTCCAAGCATTCTCTGGGTAAAAAACCTTCCTCTGATATCTCCCTTGAACTATCACGTCTCCTCTCATCCTCCTTCTCTCCAAAGAGTAAAGCCCTAGCTCCCTTAGTCTCTCCTCATAATGCATACTCTCTAAACCAGGCGGCATCCCGATAAATCTCCTCTGCACCCTTCCCAACACTTCCACATCCTTCCTATAATGAGGTGACCAGAACCGGACACAGTACCCCAAGTGTGGTCTAACCAGAATTTTGTAGAGCTGCATCATTACCTCGTGGCTCTTAAACTCAATCCCACGACTTATGAAAGCTAACACCCCATAGGCTTTCTTAACTACCCTATCCACCTGTGAGGGAACTTACAGGGATCTGTGGATATGGGCCCCCAGATCCCTCTGCTCCTCCACATTACCAAGAATCCTGCCATTAACTTTACTCTGCATTGAAATTTGTCCATTCAAAGTGTACCACCTCACACTTTTTCAGATTGAACTCCATCTGCCACTTCTCAGCCCAGCTCTGCATCCTATCAATATCCCTCTGCAAGCTTCGATAATCCTCTACACTATCCACAATGCCACCAACCTTTGTGTCATCTGCAAACTTGCCAACCCACCCTTCTACCCCCTCATCCAAGCCATTAATAAAAATCACAAAAAGCAGAGGTCCCAGAACCGATCCTTGTGGGACACTGCTAGTCACAGCCCTCCAATCTGAATGCACTCCCTCCACCACAACCCTCTGCTTTCTACAGGCAAGCCAATTCTGAATCCACATGGCCAAGCTTCCCTGGATCCCATGCCCTCTGACCTTCTGAAGAAGCCTACCATGTGGAACCTTGTCAAATGCCCTACTAAAATCCACGTAGACCACATCTACTGCACTACCCTCATCAATCTGTCTGGTCACCTCCTCAAATAGCCTATATTTATAACTGCTTTTGTTTCTCACCTTGCTCTGACCTTTATTTTTTGATTATTTTCATTGTCCCAATTTTTCCACCCATGTTCCCCCATTTCTCCATCTAACCACTTTCAGCTCTCTTCCCATGGCTCCAGCTCTGTCTTGTTTATAATTTCCTAAAGACTTTGTTGCAGATTGTGGTTTGTGCTTTTCAGAGAAACTGATGTTGAAACCAGAGAGCTGCGATGAGCCAACAGCGGAGACAGAGAGTGAGAGTGAGGCCGAGCTTTCCTGCTTTAATTCTAAGGTATTGGACTAACCAGTGTTCCTTTAACTTGCAGCTCTTTTGTGGATGCTCACGGGATCTGTGCCACTTATGGAGCTGTTTATTTGCATGGATTATCAGTACAATAATATCTCAATAACAAGCAGAATTAACCTATGACCATAAGACTTGGAATCTCTCTGGCATGTGGCTAAATTTCAATAATTTTGGTCAGATTCCACATGAAACCTTTTTAATAAACAAAGCTTTGGGCAATCAGATTGAAAGCCAAGATGAATGGGAAACTGGTGAGAGCTCATCAAAGGCAGCTATAATTCAGTGCAGGAGTAATGTCAGTGTGTTGTGTGGTACTAGTGTTGGGCTTCTTTGTTTGGTAAGAGGATCCCAAGGATCTGGGGTTGGGAACTAATCCTTAGGATTCAGTCTGAAAAGCAGTAGTGGTGGCTGCAGTGCTTAATGTTGGAATGTGAAGATCCCAGGTTGTTGAGTTGGAGGGATGGAATGAAAGACAGTGCAAAGTGGTTGATTTCTGATGATTTTATATTAACAAACGAGGCCAAAGCTCTGCAACATCTAGGGAATGGTGGATAATCAAACAGCTAATTTAGGGAGGAAGCTCCAAGAACATCTCCGTCTTCCACACTGACGGCGCCCAGCATGAGTATCGAGAACATCTCCGCCTTCCACAGCGATGGAGCCCAACGTGCATGCTAAAGAAGAAGCTGAAACATTCACAACTTTCTGCAACCAGAAGCACCAAACAGATGCTCCATCCTCTCGTCCTCCCAAGGTCCCCACCATCGTAGAAGCCAGTCTTTTGGCCAACTGGATTTACTCCATCTTCTGTCAAGGAAGGACAAAAGCAATGAATACAGTAGAGGCTCTGAGCCTTAGCAAAACTACCCAGTTTTGCCCACAAAAGGACAAGCAGAGCAAGTCCCATTCCATAAGTCTTCTCTCAGTCATCTCCAAAGTGACTGAAGATGTCATCATGGCTCCTACTAACCAATAACCTGCTTACTGATGCTTAGTTTGATTCCATCAGGACCTCATTGTAGTCTTAGCCCAAACGTTCACAAAAGAGCTAAATTCCAGAGTTGCTGTGAGTGATTGTCCTCATCTAGAAGTCCTGGTAAAGATCCCTCGTGGTAGTCTGTTCCAGAAGATTAGATCACATGGGATCCAAGGTGAGTTGTTTAGTTGAATACAAAATTGGTTTGGTCACAGAAGACAGAGGGTAGTGGTGGAGGGGTGTTTTTCTGACTGGAGGCCTGTGGCCAGTAGTGTTCTGCAAGGACTGGTGATGAGACCTCTGTAATGTATAGTAATGAGTTGGATGAAAATGTGGGTGGGCTAATTAGTAAATTTGCAGATGACACAAAAATTGGTGGAGTTGTGAATAGTGGGGAAGGATGTCAAAAGAATATAGATCAGTTGGAAATATGGGCACAGAAACGACAGACTATCTTTAATCCGGATGTGCAGAATGATGCATTTTGGGAAGTCAAAGACGAGAAGAAAGCATACAGTAAATGTTGGGAGTATTGATGTATATTGAGGGATCTTGGGGTGCAAGTCCAGAGCTCCCTGAAAGTGGCAACATAAGTGGGTAGGGCAGTAAAGAAGGTGTATGGTGTGCTTGCCTTCATCGATTGGGGCATTGAGTACAAAAGTTGGCAAAGCATGTTGCGGCTGTATAAAACTTTGGTTAGGCCACATTTGGAGTATTGTGTACAATTCTTGTCCCTACACTATAGGTGCAGAAGAGATTCACCAGGATATTGCCTGGATTAGAATGTTTTTTAATTCATTCAAGGGATGTGGACCTCACAGACTGAGCCCATCACTAATTGCCCTTGAAGGTGGTGGTGAGCTGCCTCTTGAACTGCTACAGTCCGAGAGGTGTGGGTGGGGGGTGAGGGAGGAGGAGTTCCAGGATTTTAACCCAGTGACAGTAACGGAACAGTGATATTTCCAAGTCAGGATGGTGTACGGCCTGGAGGGCAGCTTCCAGGTTCTGGTGTTCCCCTACTTTTGCTACCCTTGTCCTTCCTGGTAGGGGTTGTGGGTTTGGAAGGTGCTGTCTAAGGAGTCTTGGTGATTTGCCACAGTGTATCCTGTAGATGGTACAAACTGCTGCTATTGTGCATTGGTGGTGGAGAGAATGAACAGCACCCATCCACAGTCAGTCTAGCGGGTTGCTATGTCCTGTATAGTGTTGAGCTTGACTTGTATTAGCTATAAGGAGAGGTTGGACTAACTTGGATTGTTTGCTCTGGAGTGACAGAGGCTGAGGAAATGTATAAATTTGAGGGGTGTGGATAGTTGGTCTTTTTCCCCAGGATAGAAATGTCAAATACCAGAAGGCATGGGTTTAAGGTGAGAGGGGAAAAGTTTAAAGGAGATGTGAGGCAAGTTTTTTTTTAAGTGGTGGGTGCCTGGAACACATTGCTAGGGGAGGTGGTGGAGGCAGATATGATAGCAACATTTAAGACACATGAACGGGCAGGGAATGGGAGGGATGTGGATCATGTGCAGGTAGGTAGGATTAGTTAGATTGACATCATAGTTGGCACAGACCATGACAGTGGGCCGAGGGCCTGTTCATATGCTGTACTGTTCTATATTCTATGTTAAAATTGAGGGGAAAACTTCACTGGCTGGAATTGTGTCTAGCTCGAAGGACTCTGGTTGGCTTTTTTGGGGATCAGTCGTCCTGGTCTGAGGACATCACTGCTATAGTTCCTCAAGGCAGTGTCCTGGACCCAGTCATCCTTGGCTGCTTCATCATTGACCTCCCCTCCATTGTAAGGTTCAAAATTAGAACTTGGGAGTCATAGAGCAATATAGCACGGAAACTGGCCCTTCTGCCCACCACGACTGCAGACCACCAGCCACCCATGTACACTAATCCTGCATTAATCCCTTTTTGTAAATTCTCCCATATCCTCATCAACTCCCCCTAGATTCTACCATTCACCTACACACTGAGCAATTTACAGTGATACCAACCCGGACATCTTTGGGGTATGGGAGGAAACCAGAGCACCCAGAGGAAACCCATTACCAGTTCTAATGAAAAGTTATTGACCTGTGTTAACTCCATTTCTCTCTGCCTGCCCTGCTGAGTGCATACATAAAGCACAGGAACAGGTCCTTTGACCCATGGTATCTATGCCAACCATGATGATAATTGAAACTATTCCCATCTGCCTGCATGTGGTCTGTATCCCTCCATAACCCTACCTGTTCATGTGCCTTTCTAAATGCCTCTTAAATATTTCTATCATATTTGTTTCTATTACCTTCCTGGGTAGCATGTTCCAGGCATCTACCATTGTGTGTGTGTGTGTGTTTCTGTATGTGTGTATATATAAACTTGCCTTGCAAATCTCCTTTGAATTTTCTTCCTCTCATCTTAAATTTATACCATCTAGTATTTGACATTTCCACCTGGGGAAAAAGACACTATCTACCCTATTTATGCCTCTCATAATTTCATAAACCTCTATCAGGTCTCTGAAGCTCCAGAGGAAACAATCCAAGTTTGTCCAACAACTCCTTATAGCTAATACTCTCTAGTCCTGGCATTATCCTGGTGAACCTCTTTTGCACCCTCTCCAAAGCCTCCACATCCTTCCTAATGGGGTGACCAGAACTGGACACAATACTCCCAAGTGTGGATTAACCAAAGTTTATACAGCTGCAACATGACTTCCTGATATTTATATTCAGTGCTTCGACCAATAAAAGCAAGTATATTGAGTACTGCAGCACTTCTTCTGTTTTTATTTTAGAAATGGGAATATTCATGGGTAATTGCAAATGGCACTGAATATTTTCTGATCTGATGTGCACTGACACAGTTCATTGCCTGTATTTGTCAGAACCTAGGAGGCTTTCAGACATGTGGGCTGATAAGTGGCAGGTAACATTCCTGCCTCAAGTGCGTGAAAGAGAACCTAACCACTTCTTCATGGCATTTACCGTGGTCAACATCCTGGGACTCTCCATTTACCAGAAACTTAACTGGACCAGTCTCCATACTGACCAGATCTGGATATTCTGGATGACTGCATCGGCATTTGACTCCCCAAAGCTTTCCCACATTCTGCAAATATGATGGAACATTCCACTTGTCTCGATGCATGAAACTTCAACAGCAATCTGAGTTTGACACCAGCCGGGCAAAGTGTGCCATGGTGGCAGTATGGACCATCTACAGAATATAGTGCAACAGCTCACCAATACACTGTCAGCTCCCAAATTCCTGAACTCCACTACTTGGGTAACAGGTGCATGAAAACGCTGCCACTAGCAAATTCTCCTCCAAGACGCACACTGTTTTCACTTTGAAATATATTGCTGTTCCTTTGAAATTGTTGTATCTATAACAATGACAAAGGAACAACAGAGAAGGTACTCAGGAAGCTGAATGGTCTAAGGGTAGATAAATCTCCCATACCAGATGGAATGCCCCCTCGTGTTCTGAAGGAAGTAGCTGTAGAGATTGCGGAGGCTTTAGTAATGATGCGAAAATAATAGGGTTATTATAATGGGCGACTTCAACTTTCCAAATATTGATTAGCACCTACTTAGTGCCAAGGGTTTAGACGGGGCACAGTTTAAGTGTGTCCAGGATGGATTCCTGACACAGTATGTTGACAGGCTGACTAGAGGGAATGCCATATTAAATCTAGTTTTAGGTAATGAGCCGGGACAGGTGACAGATCTATCGGTGGGTGAGCATTTGGGGGACAGTGACCATTGCTCCATAACTTTTAGAATTGTCATGGACAGGGATAGGAGCAAAGAGGATGGGAAGATATTTAATTGGGGAAAGGTGAATTATGAGGCTATAAGGCGAGAACTTGGGAGTATAAATTGGGATGACATTTTTGAAGGGAAATGTACTATGGAGATGTGGTCGATGTTGAGGGACCTTTTGCAGGATGTTAGGGATAAATTTGTCCCGGTGAGGCAGAGAAGGAATGGCAGGGTGAAGGAACCGTGAGTGATGAGAGAGGTGGAACAACTGGTTAGGAAGAAGAAGGCAGCATACATAAGGTGTAAGCAGCAAGGATCGGACAGGGCTCATGAGGAATATAGAGTAGCAAGGAAGGAACTTAAGGAAGGGCTGAGGAAAGCGAGAAGGGGACATGAAAAGGCTTAGCAAGGAGAATCCCAAGGCTTTTTTCTTGTACGTAAAGAGCAGAAGGATGGCTAGAGTAAAGGTAGGTCCGATTAAAGACAAAGTTGGGAGGATGTGCCTGGAAGCTGTGGAAGTGGGTGAGGTTCTCAATGAATACTTCAGTATTCACCAAGGAGAGGGGTCTTGATGATGCTGAGGACAGTGTTGGTAGAATATGTAGATATCAAGAGAGAGGATGTGTTGGAGTTGTTAGAAAATATTAGGACAGATAAGTCCCAGGGTCCTGACAGAATATTTCCCAGGCTGCTTCGTGAGGCGAGGGAGGAGATTGCTGAACCGTTGGTTAGGATCTTTGAGTCCTCGTTGTCCACGGAGATGGTACCGGAGGATTGGAGGGTGACGAATGTTGTCCCCTTATTCAAAAAAGTTAGTAGGGATAGTCCAGGGAATTACAGGCCAGTGAGCCTTGCATCTGTGGTGGGTAAGTTGTTAGAAAGGATTCTAAGAGATAGGATCTATGAGCATTTAGAGAATCATGGACTGATTAGGGACAGCCAGCATGGCTTTGTGAAGGGAAGATCTTGTCTCCCAAGACTGATAGGGTTCTTTGAGGAAGTGACCAGGAAGATTGATGAGGATAGTGCAGTGGATGTGGTCTACATGGATTTTAGTAAGGCGTTTGACAAGGTTCCGCATGGTAGGCCTCTTCAGAAGGTCAGAGGCCAAGGGATCCAGGGAGGCTTGGCTGTGTGGATTTGGAATTGGCTTGCCTGTAGAAAGCAGAGGGTTGTGGTGGAGGGAGTGCATTCGGATTGGAGGGCTGTGACTAGTGGTGTCCCACAGGGATCGGTTCTGGGACCTCTACTTTTTGTGATATTTATTAACGACTTAGATGAGGGGGTGGAAGGCTGGGTTAGCAAGTTTGCAGATGACAAAGATTGGTGGTGTTGTGGATAGTGTGGAGGAGAAAAGTTGGGAATATGGGCAATGCCATTGGCAAACAATGACACTGAACAGTAATAGGAAACATTTGACATAGTGTTGAACAGAGTGTGGGAAAATATCTTCTGCTGAAAAGAGGAACAAAGTACAGATATGAAGGAACATCAGAGAGTGAGGAAAGAGGCTTGCATTAAATTTAGTTAAGGAGGGCATGAATGATAGAAAAATGGAGGGCTATGTGGGAGGGAAGGGTTAGATAGATCTTAGAGCAGGATAAAATGTCGGTACAGCATCATGGGCCGAAGGGCCTGTATTGTGCTGTAACATTCTATGTTCTAAGAGATTAGGTTTTAATAATCAAAAAAAAATTGAGGCCTAAGGGGAGCTACAAAATTAAACTATCAAGGAACATGACAAAATGGAAGTATTTTGCAGATGCTTCAATGAGAAAGGAAGGTTAGGATGAATTGGGCATTAAGGAATAGCAAATCAGTGCTACAGGGAGATGCATAAATGTTAAATCATTATTAAGAGTCATAGTCAACCAGCATGGGAACAGCCCCTTCAGCCCAAGTGGTCAACACTGACCAAGATTCCCATCTAAGCTAGTCCCAATTCCCCGCATTTGAACCATATACCTCTAAACCTTTCCTATCCACGTACCAAGTGCTTTTTAAATGCTGTTAATGTACCTGCCTCAACCAATTCCTCTGGCAGCTCATTCCATATACTGACCACTCTCTCCAGTTGCCCTTCTTGTCCCTGTTAAACCTCTCCCCTCTCACCTTAAACCTATGCCTTCTAGTTCTTGATTACCCAACCCTGGGAAAAGACCGAGAGCATTCATCCTATCTATGCCCCTCATGATTTTGCACACCTCTACAAGATCACCCCTCATTCTCCTATGCTTCAATGAAAAAAGTCCCAACCTGTATGACTAAGGGAGCTAGGGCTTTACTCTTCGAATAGAAGAAGGATGAGAGGAGATGTGATAGTTCAAGGGAGATATCAGAGGAAGGTTTTTTACCCAGAGAATGGTTGGGGCATGGAATGTGCTGCCTGGGGCAGTGGTGGAGGCAGGTATATTGGTCAAATTCAAGAGATTGTTAGATAAGCATATGGAGGAATTTAGAATAGAGGGATATGTGGGAGGAAGGGGTTAGATAGTCTTAGGCAAGGTTTAAATGTTGGCACGACACTGTGGGCCGAAGGGCCTGTATTGTGCTGTACTGTTCTATGTTCTATCCCCATCTTATTCCTTGGCTCCATCCATAAAGCCTCAGTGGATGATGGCTCAGTAATTTCATCTCTGACTACTGCTGTGTCGTTCTCCTTAATCAGAAATGCAACTCCCTGTCCTCTCTTTCCTCCACCTCTATCCCACCTATAGCACCTGTACCCTGGAACTTTCAGCTGCCAGTCCTGTCTCTGTCTTAGCCATGTTTCTGTAATTGCTATAATATCTCAGTCTAATGTAGTTATCTATTTTGGGTATTTACCAGAGAGAGAACAGGTGATCAAGAGTGGTAAAATATGAAGCTGCCTACCTCAAATAATACATGCCAACTGAATTCATCACCTTTTAAAATGACTGGCAGTAGGATGTGGACCAAAGGCAATGCAGATGAGATTAGAGTACACATCAGCCATGACCTCAGTAAGTGGCAGATTGGCTGAACTGTGTCTTGTTCCATTGGCATCTAACAAGCTAAGTGAAAAATTGCTCAGTTGTCTCCTAATGCAAACAAATTCAATTCAATTCATCTGGTTATTTCTCTGTTATCATCCTCCCCTTTATCAGTGAAGGGGTAGATGTAATCATCAGTGGTTCTGCAAACAGCATATAACTTGCTCACAGAAGCTCTGTTTGGGTTCTGCCAGAATCATTGCTCCAGTCATTGCTCCAAAACTCTGGTGAGACCACACTTAGACTACTGTGTCCAGTTCTGGTCACCTCATTATAGGGATGATGTGGAAGCGTTGGAAAGGGTGCAGAGGAGATTTACCAAGATGCTGCCTAGTTTAGAGAGTATGCATTATGAGGAGAGACTAAAGGAGCTAGGGCTGTTCTCATTGGAGAGAAGGAGGATGAGGGGAGACGTGATAGAGGTGTACAAAATATTAAGAGGAATAGATGGAGTGGACAGCCAGCGCCTCTTTCCCAGGGCACCAATGCTCAATACAAGAGGGTATGGCCTTAAGGTAATGGGTGGGAAGTTCAAGGGAGATGTCAGAGGGAGGTTTTTCACCCAGAGAGTGGTTGGTGCATGGAATGCGCTGCCTGGGGTGGTGGTGGAGGCTGATACATTGGTCAAGTTCACGAGATTGTTAGGTAAGCATATGGAGGAATTTAAAATAGAGGAATATGTGGGAGGAAGGGGTTAGATAGTCTTAGGAGTGGTTTGAAGGTCAACACAACGTGGTGGGCTGAAGGGCCTGTATTGTGCTGTATGGTTCTATGGTTCATTGACTTGAAACAGCCAAGAGCTGAGTGGTGGTGAAGTGAGAGTTACTGCCCTTGAAGGGACCATTTGTCCAAGTCTGGCACAGGGAAGCCTGAGAACCAGCAAAATCAAAGGGGTCAGAGGTAATGTACAAGTGACCGGAGTCACGCTAAGCAGTGATCATTATTGTTAGGGAGAAGCACTTCAACACCAGAATGCTACCACTCCTCTGCATGGTGTCAGAATTATGAAAACCTATGGCACAGATGGAGGTTATTTAGCTTGCACTAGCCCTAAAAGAGCTAAGCTAAGCTACCTAATCCCATTTCCCAGTTTACCTCAGCTAAAATTCTCCTGTACCAACGATTTCTCCATAAACCTCTACACCCTGTGTAGGTACAGCTCTGGCCCAACTCATGCTGTATGCCATCTGCGTGAATACTTGCTCTTGCACTCTTTAGCTCAGCCAATGAAGGCAAACATCCTGTATGGGAGGACATTATCCTCCCGTTCTACCTTCAGGGATCTGTGGGCAAGTATTTAAAGATCCTCTGCTCCTCAACACTTAATGATATATTCTTGTTTATTAGTTGCCCTACTCAAACATGGCATCTCGGGCACATGTTGTTTAATGCCCAACACCAAACTCCTGAAATCGGCAACCTAATTGAAGGCAGAGGGTTGCCAGTAGTACTCGAAATACTCAAGATGTTCTCAAAGCCTCCTTAGAAGAAGTGTAATGTTCTCACTGGCTCGTGGGAATCCCAGGCCTGTGGCAAAACAGAGGAGTGTCTGGAATGACACCAAGATCCTCGAGCATAGGGTAGCCCAATGAAAATGGTGGGAGTGCACCACTCCCATGCTCCTCGCATTGTGCTGGGGTCCATGGATCTCACACTGTCCTCAGCCATCCAAGAAATGCTGAGTAGGAAAGGAAGAAAGTTACCTCTGATCCTGAAGAGCTGCCAAAAAAGACGTGTAATTTCTCTGAATTGAATTCCATTTCCCTCCTCTCTGTTTCCTTGTCTGATCCACTAGTGTCTTCCTGCATGGACAGCTTTCTTCGGTATAATTAACGTGCAGAATTTTGTCACCTGCACGTTCAAAAACACCTTCTACATTTGTCTAAATTATTCATGTATTTGCTAAAATACTTGTCAGGAAGGGAAATGTCTGATAAGGTTTGTGTGCAAGTCTAGCAAGCCACCCACTTCAGAGGCAGTTTGAAATGGGTAGTAGAAGTCAGCTGAACCAGCACAAGCTACATCCAGTGATGAATCAATAAACAAAAAAACTGTGGGGCCAATTATCTGCTGCTTCATCAGTGATCATCCTTCTGTCATCAACCCTCAGATATTGTAACAGTCTGTACCAAGCAGGGCCTGCATTTAGGCTGATGAAAGGTGTGCAATAGTCGTGTGCCAGGCGTTGCCCATGTGTGATAAAATGTCTCGTGCACTCCCTCTTAATATTCTTTACCAACATCATTAGCATCTGGGTCAATTGTGGAAGCAATGCATTAATCTAATGGATTTGAGGGAAGGGCTGCAGGTGGTGTGTTCTGCAATGAGTAGCTCACCTCTGGACTTCTCAAAGCCTTTTCACCATCTACATGGTTCATCAGGATTGTGATGGATCAGTCTTTACTCTGCTGGACAGTGCTGCTATAGTGATACTGGACAACAGACTACCCAGTACAGAGAAAAGGCAGTGATCAGGTGTGTTGGCTAGTATCGGTGATAGGCAAATTGAGGGATGGCATAAACCAACATTTGGACAGGAACAGGCAACTGAGGACAGTCAGTGTAGATTTGTTGGGGAAGCTTGTGTAATGAACATGACTACATTTTTTGGGGGGGGTGGGGTATTGAGTGTGGAAAAGTGTAGATAATTATATGTAATACGCCAGATTTTTAACAAGGTGTTTAACAAAATTCCACATAGCAAAATTAAATAAAAAAGCAAGAACCTCTTGGAGCCAAGGGAAGGTGGTAGTTTGGATTAAAAACTGGCTTTGTGGGAGATAAAAGATAACAATTGACAGCTGTTTCATTGACTGCAGTGAGGACCGCAGGGCTCAGTACCAAGCCCATATGTAAACGATTTGAAATTTAGGTGGGCCACAATTAAGAAATTTACTGATGATATCAAAATTGGCAGTGGGCTTGATAGTGGAGAAGTCTCCATAGTCTTTGGCCAAAGAATGATACTGATCAAGTGGTGAGATGCGCAGAGCAGTGGCAGATGGAATTTAGTCATACAGCATGGAAACTGGCCCTCCAACCCGCCACGATTATGCTGACCGTCAAGTCTGTCTATACTAATTTCACTTGCCTGTATTAATTCCATATTTCTCCAGACACTGCTCATCCATGTACCTGTCCACATGACCCCTAAATGTTGTTACTGTTCCTCCACCACCTCCACTGGCAGCTCGTTCCAGATACCAACTACTCTGTGTGTGAACATTTACCCCTCAGGTCCCCTTTTAAAACTCATCCCTCTCACCTTAAACCTATGCCCTCTAGTTTTAGACACCCCTACCACTGGGAAACAACTGGCTATCACATCCTGTAATATGACAACCAGAACTCCATATAGCACCCCAGCTGTGGCCTACCTAATGTTTCATACAGTTGCTTAAAAATATGAGATGATGCATTTTGGGAGAGCTCATAAATACAGATATATGCAAAGAATGGTAGGACTCTGGGGAATACTGAGGAACAGTGGAACCTTGATATACATATTGCTAAAGGCAGCAGCACAGTTAGATAAGTTGGTTAAGAAGTCACACAGGTTACTTGCTGGGGCAAGGAATGTAGGAGCAGAGAGGGTTGTGGTGCAACTGTATAAAACATTAGCCATGGTTGTCATACTATAGGAAGGATGTGATTGCGCTGGACGGGGTGCAGAGGAGATTCATCAGTATGCTGCCTGGGACGGATGTTTTAGCTGTGAGGAGAGACTGTCAGGTTGGGTTTGTTTTCTTTGGAGGGACAAGGCTGAAAAGGGGCCTGATTGAGTACAAATTTGAGGGGCATAGAGGGGGTAGATATGGAGAAACTTTTCCTCTTAACATAAGTGTCTATAACCAGAAGACATGGGTTTATGGTGAGGACTAGGACATTTAGATGAGATTTGAGGAAGAATTTTTTCAACCAGAGGATGGTTGAAATCTGGAATGCACTGGCTGAGGGAGTGGTGGAGACAGCCTCTCAAAGCTTTGAAGCATTCGTATGAACCCCTGAACACCAGGGCAAAAAAGGGTACAGGACAAATGCTGGAAGATGGAATTAGTATGGATAGATACCTGGTGGCTGGCAAGGCCATTGTGGGTTGAAGAACTTGTTTCAATGCTGTTAGTCTCTGTGATTCTTGACTTGAAGGAAGTTCTCGGCATTAGGGAGATGCCAGTGGGCTAGTTGGGTCAATGCAGAAGTGGAAAATAGAATTTGTTCTGGAAAGAAATGGTGTGTTTGGTGAGGCAGAGATGGCAAGAGAGAAACAATAAATGGTGGTATGCTGAAACTACAGAGGAAGAAGGGTCTCTTGGAATGATGTTCACAATTGCCTGAAAGATAAGGCCCATAGGATACTGTTGGCTGAGACACAGAACATAAGAGCATGTTAGGACTGCATAAACACCATTTACACCACAGCTAGAGTACACTTCTGGTCACAGTACTACATGAAGGATGAGGGTGCAGAAGAGATTTAAGAGGATGTTATCATCGTGAGCAGATTGTTTTATTTTGGGGATTTTAATTGAGGTGTGCAGATTGTGAGACCGAGAGCTGTCAAATGCAATTAACTCATTTTTAGCCAGCATGGAAATGAGGGGCTGAAATGGCCTCTATCTGCAGCATAAACTTTGGTGATGTCTGCCCCTGAATGTCCAGTCCCTCCGTTGGTGTAATGGTAAAATTTATGGTGTTAGGAGTGCTGCAAAGAGAGAGGAAGCTGAAGTTCATTGTCCTGTGTGAAATGAGAACTTTACCATCCAGCCCCCAGACTTGCTTTCCCAAAGTCTGTGTGAAAGGTCAGGGTCTAACCTTTACTGCCCAATCATTGGAACTGAGGAATAAGAAAGGGATGACCACATTAATGGGGCTATAGTATAGACCTCCCAATAGTCAGCGGGATTTAGAGGAGCACATTTGTAGAGAGCAGACAGTTGCAAGAAAAATAAAGTTGTGACAGTAGGTGATTTTAACTTTACACATTTACTGGGACTCGCCATACTGTAAAGGGATTGGACGGGACAGAGTTTGTCAAATGTATTCAGGAAAGTTTTCTCAATCAATATGTAGAGGTCCCAACTAGAGAGAGCACGATACTGGATCTCTTCTTAGGGAATGAGACAGGGCAGGTGACAGGAGTGTGTGTAGGTGAACACTTTGGATCTAGTGATCATAATTCCATTAGTTTCAAGATAATTATGGAGAAGGATAGGAGAAGGTCCTTGGGTTGAGATTCTAAATCGGAGTAAGGCCAATTTTGATGGCATCAGAAGGGATCTGACGGGCGTGGATTGGGATACCTGGTGTGCCACAGGGATCGGTGCTGGGTCCATTGTTGTTAATGATTTTAGATGATGGTAAACTGGTTCAAAAAATTTGCGGATGACACCAACATTGAGGGCGTAGTGGATAGCGAGGAAGGCTATCAAAGCTTGCAGTGTGATGTTGACCAGCTAGAAAAATGGCTGAAAAATGGCAGATGGAATTTAATGCAGACAAGTGTACGGTGTTGCACTTTGGGAGGACAAACCAGGGTAAGACTTGCACAGTGAATGGTAGGGCTCTGAGGTGTGCGGTGGAACAAAGAAACCTTGCAGGAAAGTGGCTGAGGTAGTGAGGTAGTTTGTGAGGTAGTTTAGAAGTTTTGGAGGGATATGGTCCTGGTGCAGGTAGATTGGACTTGGCAGAAGATCGGGTTGGCATGGACTAGATGGGCCGAAGTGCCTGTTTCTGTGCTGTTGTGACTCCTGACTTCCCCTTCCTGAAGTCCACAATCAGATCTGTGGTCTTGCTGATGTTGAGTGCAAAGTTGTTGTTGCGACACTGCTCAGCCAGCCAATCTACCTCACTCCTGTAAACCTCATCGCCATCTGAGATTCTACCAACAACAGTGGTGTCATTGGCGAATTTATGGATGGTGTTTGAGCTGTGCTTAGCCACACAGTGAGTGCAGAGAGAGTAGAGCAGTTGGCTAAGCATGCATCCTTGAGGTGCACCTGTGTGGATTGTCAGCGAGGAGGAGATGTTATTACCAATTTGCACTGACTGTGGTCTCCTAATAAGGAAGCCGAGGATCCAGTTGCAGGGAGAGGACCAGGTTTTGAAGCTTGGTTATTCCACTGAGGGAATGATGGTATTGAATGCCGAGCTGTTGTCAATAAACAGCAGCCTGACTTATGTCTTGTGGTTGTCTGGGTACTCAAAGTCGAATGGAGAACCAGTGAAGTTGTGTCTGCTGTAGACTGGTTGTGGCAGTAGGGGAATTGAAGCAGGTCCAGGTCCTTGCTCAGGCAGGAATTAATTTTGTCCATAACTGACCTCTCAAAGCACTTCATGATGGTGGATGTGAGTGCTGCTGGGTGCTAGTCATTGAGGCAGCTCACCCTACTCTTCTTGGGCACTGGAATGATTGCTGCCCTTTTGAAGCAGGTGGGGACAGTAGGTGAGCTAGAGAAACAAAGGACTGCAGATGCTGGAATCTAGATGAAAAACACTATGATGCTGGAGGAACTCAGCAGGCCAGGCAGCATCTGTGGAGAAAAGCAGGCAGTCAACGTTTCGGGTCAGGACCCTTCTTTAGGACTGAAGATAGGAAAAGGGGAAGCCCAATATATAGGAGTGATAGGAGCAGTGATAAGTGGACAAAAGAGGGGAGATGGGGTGGGTACAAGGTGGTGATAGGTGGATGCGGGTAAGAGATAGTGATAGGCAGGAGGAGGGGAGAGCAGATCCACCAGGGGATGGGTCAAAGGTAAGGAGAGAAAGGAAAAACAAGAGTAGAAAAAAAAGATAGGCTACTAAAGGGAAGAAGAGAAGAAGCACGGTGGGGGGGGGGTGTTGTGGGGAAGGGGGGTAGGGATTACTTAAAGTGGGAGGATTCAATGTTCATGCCGTTAGGCTGCAAGGTTCCAAGATGGAAAATTAGGTGCTGTTCCTCTAGTTTGCGCTTGGAATTCTGGCAGTGGAGGAAGCTGAGGACTGAATATCAGTGATAGTGTGGGAGGGGGAGTTGAAGTGACTGGCAATGGTGAGATACAGATCATGGTTACGGACAGAGCACAGGTGTTCTGCGAAATGGTCACCTAGTCTGCGTTTGGTCTCACCAGTGTAGAGGAGGCCACACTGAATGCAGTAGATGATATTAAGGGATGTGCAGGTGAATCTCTGTCTCACCTGAAAGGACTGTTTGGGTCCCTGGATGGAGATGGTGTAGGGGCAGATGTTGCACCTATGGTGGGGGCAGTGGAAAGTTCTTGGGGTGTGAGCGGGATGGGTGATGGGGGGAGGAGTGAACTAGGGAGTTGCGGAGAGAGTGGTCCCTGCGAAAGGCAGAAAGGGGTGGGGAGGGGAAGATATGCTTGGTGGTGGGGTCCCATTGCAGATGGTGGAAGTGGTGGAGAATGATGTGTTGGATACGTAGGCTGGTGGGATGAAGTGTGAGGAAAAGGGAGACCCTATCCCTGTTGGGTCTGGGAGGGGTTGGGGTGAGAGCAGAGGTGCGGGAAATGGCAGCGATATGGGTGTGAGCTCTCTTGACCACAGTCAGGGGAAGCATCAGTTAGAAAGGAAGTTGGACATCTCGGATGTCCTGGAGTGGAAAGCCTCATCATGGGAGCAGATGTGGCAGAGGTGGAGAAATTGAGAGAGAGGGATAGCGTCCTTGCGAAAGGCAGGGTAGGAGGAGCTGTAATCGAGGTAGCTGTGGGCGTCAGTGGGTTTGTAGAAGATGTCAGTAGATAAGGAATCTCCTGAGATGGAGACCGAAAGATCGAGGAAGGAGAGAGAGGTGGCAGAGATAGCCCAAGTGAATTGGAGATCAAGATGAAAATTAGTGGCGAGAATTATGAAGCTGTCAAGTTCCGCATGGAACAAGAGGTTGCAACAATGCAGTTGTTGAGATAGCAGAGAAAGAGTTGAGGAATGGGGCCGGAGTAGGCTTGGAAGAGTTGGATATGCCTGCCTCTTCGTTAGCTGTGTTGAACAGTCTCTGTTCCAAGCCTACTCAGCCCCATTGCAGCCTAACGGCATGAACATTGAATTCTCCCACTTTAAGTAATCCCCACCCCCACCCCCCACCCCCCCCCCCCCCCGTGCTTCTTCTCTCCTTCCCTTTCCTAGCCTCTCTCTTCTTTCCACCCTTGTTCTTCCTTTCTTTCCTTACCTTTGATCCATCCCCCAGCGGAACTGCTCTCCCCACCTCTCCCACTCCTGCCCATCATTACCTCTTACCTGTCACCTATCACCACCTTGTGCCCACCCCGCCTCCCCTCTTTTGTCCACCTATCAGCTTTTCCCTCCTATATATTGGGCTTCCCCTTTTCCTATTTTCAGTCCTGAAGAAGTGTCCTGACCTGAAACGTTGACCGCCTGCTTTTCTTCACGGATGCTGCCTGACCTGCTGAGTTCCTCCATCGTCATCGTGTTTTTCAACAGTAGGTGAGCGATTGGATTGGAGTTTGGTAGGTGAGGATTTAGCTTAAGGGATTTGGAAGTGATTGGTCAGGGTCATTGGGAGATAGTGTGGTCAACAATTGTTGGACTGGGATTCCAGGATTGGAAGATTTGGGGCAAAGCAGTAGGGAGGCAAGGAATAGAGCTGGGAGATGTTGGAGTGAGGATATCAGTGCTTGGGGTGGGCAATGTTCTATGTGGTCAAGTGTTTGATGAACTTGCTTATTATGGGCGTCTTGCTCTCAACAGGTAGATGTCAGGACAACAGCTTTGGCCTTTGCAATCACAGACTCAGAGTTATCAGATGAGGAGGCTTCAATTCTGGAGAGTGGAGGATTCACAGTGTCTCGAGGAACAACGCCACAACTTTCAGATGTGTCGGAAGGTAAGGCAGATATCTGGAATTCGCTGTATGCGCAGGACAAGACTGCTCTCCCACTCTCATTCATATGGAGTGTGCAATAGTTCAATCTAAAACCACTGTATTATTGCCTAAACAAGGGAGACTACAACGGGACGAGGGAGGAGTTGGCTGGTGTAGACTGGAAATGCAGGCTATATGGAGGGACAGTTGAGGAACAGTGGAAGACTTTCAAAGAGATTTTTCACGATGCTCCAGTTAATAGCAAGGACGGTAAGGGTGGGGAGAGCCAGCCTTAGATAACTAAAGAAATAAAAGAAGGCATCGAGCCAGAAGCTCATGCATACAGTCACCAAGAGTAGTGGGAAACCAGAAGATTAAGATTTCTTTATTAGTCACATATACATCGAAACACACAGTGAAATGCATCTTTTGTGTAGAGTGTTCTGGGGACAGCCCGCAAGTGTCGTCACGCTTCCAGCGCCAACATAGCATGTCCACAACTTCCTAACCCGTACGTCTTTGGAATGTGGGAGGAAACTGGAGCACCCGGAGGAAACCCACGCAGACACGGGATGAACGTACAAACTCCTTACAGACAGTGGCCGGAATTGAACCCGGGTCACTGGCGCTGTAATGGCATTATGCTAACCACTACACTACCGGGCCTGCCCTATAAAATCCTTATAGACAGTGGCCGGAATTGAACCTGGAATTGGGAAAGCTTTAAAAAACAACAAAGAACCATTAAGCAAGCAATAAGGAAAGGGAAGGTAGATCATGAAAGTAACTAGCACAAAATATAAAAACAGATAGTAAAGGTTTTTAGAATTATATAAAGCGGAAAAGGGTGGCTAAAGTGAACGTAGGTCCTTTGGAAGATGAGAAGGGGGAATTAATATTGGGTAATGTGGAAATGGCTGAGGCTTTGATCGACTATTTTGTGTTGGTCTTCACGGTGGAGGACACATCTAACGTGCCAAAGAGAGGTGTTATGGATGCAATGGGAGGTGAGGACCTCAATACAATCGCACAAAAGATAGTGATGAGCAAACTAGTGGGCCTAATGGTAGACAAGTCCCCTGGTCCTGATGGGATGCATCTCAGGGTTCTGAAAGAAATGGCATAAGTTATAGCAGAGGCATTTGTGATAATTTAACAAAATTCTCTGGACTCTGGACAGGTCCCAGCAGATTGAAAGACAGTGAATGTCGCGCCACTCACTATTTAAAAAAGGTTGTAGGCAAAAGGCTGGTAACTATAGGCCAGTTAGCTTAATGGCTATAGTTGGAAAAATGCTTGAAGCTATCATTAAGGAAGAAATAGAGAGACATCTGGATAGAAGTGGTTCCATCAGGCAGACACAGCATGGATTCAGGAAGGGCAGGTTCTGTTTGACAAACTTACTGGAGTTCTTTGAGGATATAATGAGCGCAGTGGATAGAGGGGAACAGGTGGATGTTGTATACTTGGGTTTCCAGAAGGCGTTCGATAAGGTGCCGCATAAAAGACTTATCCATAAGATGAGAATGCATGGAGTTGGGGTAATGTATTAGCATGGATAGAGGATTAGTTAACCAGTAGAAGGCAGAGAGTTAGGATAAATGGGTGTTTCTCTGGTTGGCAATCAGTGGTGAGCGGGGTGCCACAGGGGTCGGTGCTGGGCCTGCAACTGTTCATGATATACACTGACGATTTGGAAGAGGGGACCGAGTGTAGCTTATCTAAGTTTGCTGATGACACTAAATTGAGTGGAAAAGTAAATTGTGCAGAGGATGCGGAGAGTCTGCAGAGAGAGATAGATAGATAGATTAAGTGAGTGGGCAAGGGTCTGGCAGACAGAGTACAATGTTGGTAAATGTGAGGTCATCCACTTTGGAAGGAAAAATAGAAGATAAGATTATTTAAATGGTGAAAGATTGCAGCATGCTGTTGTGCAGGGGGACTTGGGAGTGCTTGTGCATGAATCTCAAAAGGTTGGTTTGCGGGTGCAACAGGTTATCAAGAAGGCAAATTGAATGTTGGCCTTCATTGCTGGAGGGATTGAATTTAAGAGCAGGGAGGTTACGCTGCAACTGCACAGGGTACTGGTGAGGCCACACCTGGAGTACTGCGTACAGTTCTGGTCTCCTTACTTGAGGAAGGATATACTGGCTTTGGAGGCGGTGCAGTGGAGGTTCACCAAGTTGATTCTAGAGATGAGGGGCTTAGCCTGTGAGGAGAGAGGGAGTTGCCTGGGACTGTAATCGCTGGAATTCAGAAGAATGACAGGGGATCTTATGGAAACATATAAAATTATGAAGGGGATAGATATGATAGGGGCAGGAAGGTTGTTTCCACTGGTAGGTGAGACTAGAACTAGGGAACATGGCCTCAAGATTCGGGGAATAGAACAGTACAAAACAGAACAGGCCCTTCGGCCCACAATGTTGTGCCAACATAGCTACTCCCTCCTACCTACAGAATACCCATATCCCTCCATTTTCCTCTCATTCATGTGCCCATCCAAGCCCCTCTTAAAAGCCCCCAATAAGTTTCCCTCCACCACCCTATCAGGCAACACATTCCAGGCATCCATCATACCCTCATGTCTCTTCTGAAACTACCCCCCTCACTTTAAATGCATCGCTCGATAATGGGAAAAGATATTGCTTGTCCGCCCTATCTATGCCCCTAATAATTTTATACACTTCCAACAGATCACCCCTCAACTTCCGCCACTCCAGAGAAAAGAGCCCAAGTTTGTCCAGCCTCTCCTGATAGCACATGCCCTCTAATCCAGGCAGCATCCTAGTAAACCTCCTCTGCACCCTCTCTAAAGCCTCGACATCCTTCCTGTAGTGAGGTGACCAGAATTGCACACAATACTCTAAATGCGCCCTAACCAGAGTTCTATAGAGATGCATCATAACTTCTTGAATCCTGTACTCAATACCTTGATTAATGAAAGCAAGCATTCCATAAGCCTTCTTAACCACCCTGCCTACCTGTGTACCTATGTAGAATAGATTTAGGACAGAGATGAGGAGAAACTGCTTTTCCCAGAGAGTAGTGAATCTGGGGGAATTCTCTGCCCACGGAAGCAGTGGAGGCTACCTCATTAAATATATTGAAGACACAGACAGATTTTTGCATAATGGGGGAATTAGTTATGGGGAAAAGGCAGGTAGGTGGATCTGAGTCCACGGCCAGATCAGCCATGATCTGGATCAGGCTCGATGAGTGGGCTCGATGAGTGGGCCAGATGGCTGACTCCTGTTCCTATTTCTTACGTTCTTATGAGCTCTCCAATTTATCCCACTCTGAACAGAACATTACAGCACAGTACAGGCCCTTCGGCCCGCAATGTTGTGCCGACATTTTATCCTGCTCGAAGATCTGTCTAACCCTTCCCTTCTTCTAACCATAGCCCTCCATTTCTCTATCATTCATGTGTCTATCTAAGAGCATCTTAAATGTCCCTGATGTACCTGCCCCCACAACCTCTGCCGGCAGTGCGTTCCACGCACCCACCACTCTCCGTGTAAAAAAAAAAAACTTACCCCTGACATCCCCCTTATACCTTCCTCCAAGCACCTTAAAATTATGTCCCCTCGTGTTAGCCATTGTCGCACTGGGAAAAAGTCTCTGACTCTCCACTCGATCTATGCCTCTTGTACACCTCTATCAAGTCCCCTCTCATCCTCCTCCTCTCCAAAAAGAAAAGCCCTAGCTCACTCAATCTATCCTCATAAGGCATGCTCTCCAATCCAGGCAACATCCTGGTAAACCTCCTCCGCATCCTTTCTAAAACTTCCACATCCTTCCTATAATGAGGAGACCAGAACTGGACAATACTCCAAGTGTGGTCTAACCAGAGTTCTATAGAGCTGCAACATCACCTTGTGGCTCTTGAACTCGATACCCTGACTAATGAAGGCCAACATTCCATACACCTTCTTAACAACCCTATCGACCTGGGCGGCAACCTTGAAGGATTTATGGACGTAGACCCCAAGATCTCTCTGTTCCTTCACACTGCTAAGAGTCCTGCCATTAACCTTGTATTCTGCCTTCAAATTCAATCTCCTGGTGTACCACTTCACACTTATCCAGGTTGAACTCCATCTGCCACTTCTCAGCCCAGCTCTGCATTCTATCAATATCCTGTTATAATCTACAGCAACCTTCTACACTATCCACAACACCACCAACCTTTGTATCATCAGCAAACTTACTAACCCACCCTTCCATATCCTCATCCAAGTCATTTATAAAAATTACAAAGAGCTGGGGTCCCAGAACAGATCCCTGCAGAATGCCACTGGTCAATGACTGCCAGGCAGAATACACTCCATCTACTACCACCCTCTGTCTTCTATGGGTGAGCCAATTCTGAATCCAGACAGCCAAGTTTCCCTGGATCCCATGCCACCTGACTTTCTGAATGAGCCTTCCATGAGGAACCTTATCAAACGCCTTACTAAAATCCACATATACCACATCCACTGCTCTACCTTCATCAATGTGCTTTGTCACATCCTCAAAGAATTCAGTCGGGCTCGTGAGGCATGACCTGCCCCTCACAAAGCCATGCTGACTGTCCCTAATCAGCCTATGCTTCTCCAAATGCCCATAAATCCTGACTCTAAGAATCTTCTCCAGTAATTTGCCCACCACTGAAGTAAGACTCACTGGTCTGTAATTCCCAGGGTTATCCCTACTCCCTTTCATAAACAAAGGAACAACATTTGCCACCCTCCAATCATCTGGCACTACTCCTGTGGCCAGTGAGGACGCAAAGATTAAAGGTGCAGCAATCTCTTCCCTCGCTTCCCGTAATAACCTTGGATATATCCCTTCCAGCCCCGGTGACTTATCTATCCTAATGTTTTTCAATAGTTCCAGCACATCCTCTTTCCTCATGTCGACATGCCTTAGCGTATCAGCCTGTCGTACGCCATCCTCTCAAACATCAAGGTCTCTCTCTCTGGTGAATACTGAAGCAAAGTATTCATTAAGGACCTCCCCTACCTCTTCCAACTCCAGGCACATGTTTCCTCTTTTATCCCTGATCAGTCCTACCCTCACTCTAGTCATCTTCCTATTCTTCACATACGTGTAGAACGCCTTGGGGTTTTCCTTGATTCTACTTGCCAAGTACTTCTCATATCCCCTTCTAGCTCTCCTAAGTCCATTACTAAGCTCCCTCCTGGCTAACTTGTAACTCTCCAGAGCCCTGTCTTATCCATGCTTTCTAAACCTCAGGTAAGCTTCTTCCTCTTGACGAGATATTCTACATCTCGTCAACCACGGTTCCTTCACTCTACCATCCTTACCCTGCCTCAATGGGACAAACCTATCCAGAGCCCCATGCAGGTATTGCTTAAACAACCTCCACATTTCCGCTGTGTACTTCCCCAAGAACATCTGTTGCTCCTATCCCTCTCCAAGACTATGGTAAACGTCAAGGAGTTATGGTCACTGACTCCAAAATGCTCTCCCACTGAGTGATCTGAAACCTGATCAGGCTCATTGCCTAGTACCAGATCTGCTCTCTTCCACCCCCAAATCCTACCTTACAGGTACGATTCATTCCCTTTTGAAAAACACTCTTGTTCTTGAGTTTGCTACCACCATTTTGTCCAAATATTCAGCATCATTCACCATGCACCATCCTCGCCTTTCCCCGCACCATTAAATCTCCAGAAAAGAACAAGTTTGCAGGGTTCTGGACCATGAGCAAGGTTGGCATGAATAGTTGTTTCAAAGAGCCTTCACGGGCAGAATAACCTCCTCCTGTGTCATTTGGTGCTGTGATAGCTCTTGATTATAATTCTGTACTTTCAGATCTGGAGCAGCAGAGCCTGCACAGTGAACCGGAGGAAGCTTTTGCCAGGGACCTTCCCGAGTTTCCTTCCGTGGAAGAGCTGTCTGGTGACGGGAGCCCCGCTCACATCTTGCCCCGACTCACCTCAGAATCTGATGTCAGCACTCGAGACTCACAGTTCTTCGCGGAGACCCTGACCTCCCCTCTGCACTTTGTAAACACCCATTTCAATGGGAATGAGGCAGCGAGGAGCCAAGCAAAGACTGGCCAAGCTCCATCTCTCAGTTCATCCTTACAGAGTTTCAGTGAGGAGATGGTAGCCTCTGCAATCACCACAGTGGTTCGGAACACACTATCCTCTCTTCTCTCCAACCCTCTAACAGACAGCCACACAGAGAGCTCGGAATTCCTGCCTGCGGAATTAGATCAGAACTTCCAGACAACGTCAGAGTTGGGACTGAGTGAGGTGGAACCTCACCAGGAGGAGGTGGATGATTTTGAGCTACTCGACCAGGGGGAGCTGGATCAGATGGACACAGAGCTCGGCCTCACTCAGCATCTCAGGGAATCGAGCACTTTGCAGGGCACAGCACCCGAAGTGCAGAAGGAGAGCTAGTGTCAGCCACAGGCCCATGTACTGGGTCACTAAGATAGACCAGTCGTGGTCCTCAGAGTGTGGTGCCAGACCCTCAGCATGTGGCACCAGCCCCTCACTGTGTAGTCCATTCCCTGCTCCCTCTGTGATCCCTCAGAAAGTGGCACCAGTCCCTCCAGTGTTGGCACTGGTGTTTCAGCATGTGGCACCAGTCCCTAACTGTGTAGCTCCATTCCCTGCTCCCTGTGTGGCACTGACCTTTCAGTCCTGCAGCTTGTGGCATCAGTCTATCTGTTTGTGGCAACAGTCTGTCAGTCCCTCTTGTGCTAGGACCCCCAGTCGCTCCATGCTAGGAGGACCCAGCCCCTCCGTATGTGGTCCCAGACCTCAGACCCTCTGCACTGAGACCTGCAGTCCCCCTCCACTCTGGGACTCTTCTGTCCCCCTCCACGCTGGGACCCCCCAATCCTTTCACTCTGGGACCACCTGGCCATGCTGGAACCCCCAGACCCTTCGTATTTGTCCCCGGACCTTAGACCCTCCGCACGAAGATCTGTAGCCCCCCTCTGCGCTGGGACCCCCCGTCCTTCTGAGCGAGGACCTGGACCTCAGTCCCTCCGCATGTGGCCTCAGCACCTCTATGTATTGTACCAATCCTCTGGTCCCTCTGTGTATCTGCAGTGCACTGCTGGTCCCTCAGTTTCTGGCATCGGTCCCTTATGCCATCTGTGAATGACTGGTCTCTTGGTATCTGCATCCCTATTAAGGAGCCTATTCAGTGTGTAGGTAATTTCCCCACTTCCCCCCCCAACCCCATTTAACCTGCCTTATCTCTTCCATCAACAAGAGTAGCAGCATATTCAACAGGTTGTGAAGTTCCAGATTGTTTCCAGGTTATTGACACTTTGCATGTTGTGGCAGCAGAACGGGCTCAAGCTTTGTCCCTGGCCAGTGATCCATCAGCAGCTCCACACCCAAAGGCTGGAAGTGGACTCACTTCTCCCGGGGTTAAGAGGGCAATCAGTAGCCTTGTTTCCTGTTCCTGATGCTTAGCTATGGTTTCCAGTCTACACTGATGGGTCTTCAGGGTAAAACTTGTAAATGTATGCCAAGATAAATGTTGGGGGTTAACGTGGATCCCTCCCTAAACTTGGGGACCAGATTAGTGATTATGGACACAGGTCTGAGGTAAGGACTGGCAATTCAGGACCTGGGATGGAGATTGAGAATTTTGGGGCAGAAAATAGGGATTGGGAATTCAGGGTTTGAGCCAGTGATCAGGAATTTGGGATTGCAGAATTAGGATCAGGCATTCAGGGGCGCAGGCAGCGATCAAGAGTTTGGGGAACAAGATATAGATTAAGAAATCCGGGTTCCAGGAATGTAATCAGGAATCCTGGAACTTGAAATCTGGATCCTAGGATTGGGAATAAAGACCCAACTCACGAGTAGAAGATAGCCTCATCCGTGGTACTGATGTGTGAGCCCCTCTCCGGGTCTCCTTCCTGAGTTTCAGGGGCCCCAGTTCAAAGGTTTTATTTCAATGTTCTTGTGAAATTCTGTTTTCAGTGTAATTTTGAATCATTATTTAGTGCACATTCATGTTTACATCCAGGAGAGGGATCAGTAGGCACACCTCTTGAGCACTACCTGTCTTTCCCTATCTCGGGGCAGGAAAAGGTGAATTAGACATGTGATGTCTGATGGTCACAGATTTCTTGTGGGATCTTTAAAAGATGATGCTGGAGCTGGCTGAGACAGTGAGCCACTGGATTTAATGAATGAGAGTCAGGCCCTGGGACATAGTTCGCATTAGAACCCAGTCATTAAGTTAAATGTATTTATTTATCTAATCAACTAGGCAATACAGGTAAACTGGTTAGAACCCAGCTCTCTACCTGCTCATTACTAAACATAATCTGCTCTGTCAATACACAAAAAGCATTTTTCTACTTAACTGTAGTAAAGAATGTGTTTGTAAACAACTAGCATGGCTCAGAAATCTCTTTCTCAATCTTAAAAAGGAACCAGAACATGTTAGCTTCAAGGGTGGTTGCAGGGGAGCAGAGCTCTTTGGGAAGAGAGGATTTACCACAGTGGTCGCAAGGTGATGGATTTCACTTATGTGGAGTAATTGGCAGAGAAGATTGAGAGGAGATTTCAAGAAAATCTTCAAAATTATGAAGCGCCAAAAGGAAACTATTCCCATTGGTGGAAGGATCAGATCCACGTCTCCCACTCCCAAGGTGATTGGTGGAAGAACTACTGGTAAAATGAGAACATCCTCACAGTTCAGCTACAATTTCCATGAGACACACTCTAGGAATGATGTGAAGGCTTTGGAGAGGGTGCAGGAGATTTGATGCAGAAAATGATGTCTGGTTACACTTCCTGGAATTACACATCAAACAATCTTTTGGATGAGGTACTGAAGGAGCCTAGCTGGGAGGGTCTGAGCCTGACAGCACCTTCTCCTCCTCCTCCGGGTGTTGCTAACCCAGAGATCCTGTGCTAATCAGATCCAGATCTGGGCTGAGCTGCAGACCCAGAAAGGAACTGGTTACCATTAATTTCAGTTTAGATCTTTTGGGAAATTACAAATGTTACTATACTACACTAAGCTCAGCGGTGTTGTGGATAGTGTGGAGGGCTGTCAGAGCTTACAGAGGTATATTGATAGGATGCAGAGCTGGGCTGACAAGTGGCAGATGGAGTTCAATCTGGAGAAGTGTGAGGTGGTAACTTTACTAGGACAAACTCCAGGGCAGAGTACAAGGTAAATGGCAAGGTACTTAGCAGTGTAGAGGAGCAGAGGGATCTGGGGGTTCATATTCACAGTTCACTGAAAGTTGCCTCACAGGTGGAAAGAGCAGTTAAGAAGGCCAATGGGATGTTAGCTTTCATAAATCGTGGGACTGAGTTTAAGAGCCGTGAAGTGATGATGCAGCTTTACAAAACTCTAGTTAGACCACACTTAAAGAGTACTGTGTTCAGTTCTGGTCGCTGCATTATAGGAAGGATGTGGAGGCGTTGGAGAGGGTGCAGAGGAGATTTACCAGGATGCTGCCTGGATTAGAGCGTATGGAATATGAGGAGAGGCTTAAGGTGCTAGGGCTTTATTCACTGGAAAGGAGTATGATGAGAGGAGCTGTGATAGAGGTATATAAAATATTGAGAGGGATAGACAGTCAGCGCCTCCTTCCCAGGGCACCAGTGCTTACGACAAGAGGGCATGGCTTTAAGGTTATGGGTGGGAGGTTTAGGGGAGATGTCAGGGGGAGGTTTTTCACCCAGAGTGGTTGGTGCATGGAATGCACTGCCTGGGTGGTGGTGGAGGCAGATACATTGGACAGGTTGAAGAGCTTGTTGGATAGGCATATGGAGGAATGTGAGATAGAGGGATATGCAGGAGGAAAGGGTTAGGTAGTGTGAGGGTGGTTTGATGGACGGCACAACATGGTGGGCCGAAGGGCCTGTTTTGTGCTCTATGGTTCCTGTTGGAAAGAGAAACATTTCAGCTCAAAGACTTTTTGTTAGAAATGCAAAGAATCTTCCATTTGAGATGCTAAACTCAATCTCCACGAGTTGCCTGACCTGCTGAGTCTTTCCAGCAGTTGTTTTTACTCGAGATTTCCAGCATCTGCACTGTTTTGGTTTTCATGAGAAGATAACTGTCCACCTTAAGCAGGTCCCTGCTGCCCCAGAACCAGATTTGGGTCAACACCTCACATTCAGCTGCAACAAAGAAGCAGAGTGCAATTTCTTCAGACACCCTGCATTGCACAAACTCCACTGCACAGTTACACCCCAGTGCACAAGTGAGGGTCCTGTTCTGTCTACTACAACCGACCTTGTGTCTCAATGGGAAATGAATGACCCAGAAGCAGTGCTGTCTTTTTTTATTAAACCTTTTATTAGCTACCATGCTGGCATTTAAATGGCTGTAAATTAGATATCCTTGATCTGTGTTTATTGATCCTTTAGTTCCCGGAGACGGCGAATGGCAGACTTCACAGTGACAGCCGAGGTGGTGCTGGGGGGTGAGAGAGAAAAAGACAATTAGAGAAGGCCAGAGAACAATCAATCCCCCAACCAGGCAGACCCTGAACTTTAGCCAGATGTTCCAGTGCTGGCAGCAAAGGACGACTTCCTTTCCTCAGTGTCTTTCACTATTACTATTGATGTAGATGGACAAAACAGTTGGCATGGACATGGTGGGGCCAAAGGATCCAAGTCCATGCCCTACAACTCCAACAGTGGTTTTCATAGCCTTGGAGAGGGATAGGAGCAGATGATATGGTGAAATATTTAATTTGGGGAGGGGGAATTATGATGCTATTGGGCAGGAACTTGAGTGCGCAAATTGGGAACAGATGTTTTTAGGAATGTGCACAATAGAAATGTGGAGGTTATTTAGGGAATACTTGCATGGGGCTCTGGATAGATTCAGTCCATTGAGGCAGGGTAAGGAAGGTAGAGTGAAGGAACCGTGGTTGACACGAGATGTAGAGTGTCTTGTCAAGAGGAAGAAAGAAGCTTAGCTGAGGTTTACAAAGCATGGATCAGACAGAGCCCTGTAGAGTTACAAGGTAGCCAAGAGGGAGCTTAAGAGTGGACTTAGGAGAGCTAGAAGGGGGCATGAGAAGGCTTTGGTGAGCAGGATTAAGGAAAGTCCCAAGCTGTTCTACATGTATGTGAAGAATAGGAAGATGACCAGAGAGAGGGCAGAACTGATCAGGAATAAAATAGGAAACATGTGCCTGGAGTCAGAAGATGTAGGGGAAGTCCTTAATGAATACTTTGCTTCAGAGTTCACCAGTGAGTTACACCTTGACGTTTGTGAGGATGGCGTACGATAGGCTGATACACTAGCACATGTCGACATGAGGAAAGAGGATGTGCTGGAACTTCTGAAAAACATTAAGATAGATAAGTTACTGGGGCCGGATGGGATAGATCCAAGGTTTTTAAAGGAAGCGAGGGAAGAGATTGCTGCACCTTTGGCAACGATCTTTGCGTCCTCACTGGCCACAGTAGTGCCAGCTGACTAAAGGACGAGAAACATTGTTCCTTTGTTCAAGAAAGGGAATTACAGACCAGTGAGTCTTACTCCAGTGGTGGGCAAATTACTGGAGAAGATTCTTAGAGACAGGGTTTATGGGCCTTTGGAGCAGCATAGGTTGATTAGGGACAGTCAGCATGGCTTTGAGTGGCGGGTCATGCCTCATGAGCCTGATTGAATTCTTTGAGGATGTGACAAAGCACATCAATGAAGGTAGAGCAGTGGATGTTGTGTACATGGATTTCGGTAAGGTGTTTGGTAAGGTTCCTCATGGAAGGCTCATTCAGAAAGTCAGCAGGCATGAGATCCAGGGAAACCAGAATTGGCTCACCCATAGAAGACAGAGGATGGTTGTCGACAGAACATATTCTGACTGGAGGTCGGTGACCAGTGGTGTTCTGCAGGGATCTGTTCTGGGACCCTTGCTCTTTGCAATTTTTATAGATGACTTGGATGAAGATGTAGAAGGGTGGGTTAGCTTACAGATGACACGAAGGTTGGTGGTGGTGTGGATAGTGTAGAAAGGTTGCTGTAAGGTTACAACAGGACATCGATAGAATGTAGACCTGGGCTGAGAAGTGGCTGATGGAGTTCAACTGGGAAAAGTGTGAAGTGATACACTTTGAAAGATCGAATTTGAAGGCAGAATACAAGGTTAATGGCAGGACTCTTAGCAGTGTGGAGGAACAGAAGGATCTTGGGGTCCGCGTCTATAGATCCCTCAAGGTTGCCAGGGTTGCCGTAAGGTATGTTGCCCTTCATTAATCAGGGTATTGAGTTCAAGACCTGCCAGGTAATGTAACAACTCTATAAAACTATAGTTAGACCACACTTGTGTTGTGTTCAGTTCTGGTCACCTCCTTATAGGAAGGATGTGGGAGCTTTAGAGGGTGCAGAAGAGATTTACCAGGATGTTGCCTGGAATGGAGAGCATATCTTATGAGGATAGACTGAGTGAGCTGGGGCTTTTCTCTTTGAAGCAAAGGAGGATGAGAGGTGACTTGATAGAGGTGTACAAGATAATAAGAGGTATAGATCAAGTGGACAGTAATACTCCCACCCACGCCCCCCCCCCCGGTGAAAATGGCTCACAGGAGGGAGCATAAATTTAAGGCAATTATTGGAAGGTATGGGGGGGGGGGGGCGCGGTGGTGTCAGCAGTAAGTTTTGTTTTAGACAGAGTGGTGGGTGCGTTGAATGCACTGCCAGCAGAGGTTGTGGGGGCAGATACATTAGGGACATTTGAGAGACTCTGAGATAGGCACATGAACGATAGAGAAATGGAGGGCCATGTGGGAGCAAAGGGCTAGATAGATCTTGGAACAGGATAAGATGTCAGCACAGCATCGTGGGCTGAAGGTCCTGTACTGTGCTGTAATATTCTAATGTTCTATAAACCATCATCACTGCTGTCTTGCAGGAAACATCCTACTAATTTTCATACATATATTCTTTGCAGAAGTCATTAAAACCAGGAGTGGAGGATGATGATAGGTGACCTGATAGAGGTGTACAAGATGACAGAGGTATAGATTGAGTGGACAGCCAGAGACTTCTTCCAAGGGCAGAAATAGCTAACACGAGGGATCACGATTTTAAGGTGACTAGAGGAATGTATGGGGGGGGGGGGGGGGGGGGGGGTAAAATCAGAGGCAATTTTTAAAAAATGACCAAGTGGTGGGTGTGTAGAACGAGCTGCCAGAGTGCTGGTGGAGGCAGATACATTAGGGACATTTAAGAGACTCTTAAATAGGCACATTGATGATAGAAAAATGGAGGGCTATGTGGGAGGGAATGGTTAGATTGATCTTAGAGTAGGTTAAAAGGTCAGCACAACATTGAGAGCTGAAGGGCCTGTACTGTGCTGTAATGTTCTATGTTAAAATACAAGAAATAAAAGTAGTAAGAGGCCCCCCACCCACCCACCCCACAAGGATGCTTCTCCATTCATCCTCACCATTTTCTGGCCCCATCCCCAGGTTCAAGTCCACAGCTCCCAGGTAGATGGGGTGAGGAAGACATGGCATATGATCTTCGTAATGAGGGCATAAAGTATAAAGTCAGACATTCCGTTGCAATTTTATGAAACACTGGTTATACTGCACTTACTGTGTGCCGTTCTGGTCACCACACACCACATTACAGGAAGGATGTGGTTGCACCAGAGAGAGTGCAGAGAAGATTCACCAGGATGTTGCCTGAATTGGAGGACTTCAGTTATGAGGAAGATTGGATAGGTTGGGCTTGTTTGCCCTGAGGGATGAATTTTATATAGGTGTATATAAAACAACTAGAGGTACAGATGATCAGATTTTTTGTTTTACTCAAATAGGGGTATCATAGAGTACTACAGCACCAAAACAGGTCCTTCAACCCATCTAGTCCATGCCAACCTACCTGCACCTGTACCAACCCCCCCCCCCCCCCCCCATCCATGTATCTATCCAAACTTCTCTTAAGTCTCATGCCCTTTTGTTTTTGATTTAAGATGCGAGGAAGGAGTTTTAAAGGGGATTTGAGGAGAATGTCTCCTTCCACACCACCCCCCCCCCCCCCCCCCCCCCCCAAACACACAGAATGGGTGAGAGTTGAAACATGGTGTCAGAGATGCTGGAATCACATACAACCACTAATTTTGAAGGCATTGAGATAAGGCACAAAAGGATACGGTCCTAATGCAAGCAAATAGGGTTATTGTAGATGGAAAAAAGGTTGGCATAGATGTAGTAGACCAGAAGGCCCATTTTGTGCTGCATGACCCTACCTATGCCCTAATAATTTTATACACCTCTATCGTGTCTCCCTCAGCCCTCTCTGCTCCAGGGAAAACAAACCCAGCCCATTCTGTCTCTCCTCGTAAGCAAAACATTACATCCCAGACAACATCTTGGCAAATCTACAACCTTTCCAATGTAATGTTCTCGAGGTTGTAGATATCAAGAGAGGATGTGTTGTTGTTAAATAATATTAAGACAGATAAATCTCCGGAGCCTGACGGGATTTTCCCCAGGCTGCTTCGAGAGGCTAGGGAGGAGATTGTTGAGCTGCTGGTAAGGATCTTTGAGTCCTCGTTGTCCACGGGGATGGTGCCAGAGGATTGGAGGGTTGCAAATGTTGTCCCCTTGTTCAAAAAAGGTAATAGGGATAGGCCAGGGAATTATAGACTGGTGAGTCTCACGTCTGTGGTGGGTAAGCTGTTAGAAAGGATTCTAAGGGATAGGATTTATGAACACCTAGAGAATTATGGACTGATTAGGGACAGCCAGCATAGCTTTGTGAAGGGAAGATCTTGCCTCACAAGCCTGATAAGAGTTCTTTGAGGAGGTGACCAGGAAGATTGATGAGGGCGGTGTGGTGGATGTGGTTTACATGGATTTTAGTAAGGCGTTTGATAAGGTTCCTCATGGTAGGCTTCTTCAGAAGGTCAGAGGCCAAGGGATCCAAGGAAGCTTGGCTGTGTGGATTAGGAATTGGCTTGCATGTAGAAAGCAGAGGGTTGTGGTGGAGGAAGTGCCCTCGGATTGGAGGGCAGTGACTAGTGGTGTCCCGCAGGGATCGGTTCTGGGACCTCTACTTTTTGTGATATTTATAGATGACTTAGATGAGGGGGTGGAAAGCTGGGTTAGTAAGTTTGCGGATGACACTAAGATAGACGGTGTTGTGGATAGTGTGGAGGGCTGTCGGAGCTTACAGAGGGATATTGATAGGATGCAGAGCTGGGCTGACAAGTGGCAGATGGAGTTCAATCTGGAGAAGTGTGAGGTGGTACACTTTGGAAGGACAAACTCCAGGGCAGAGTACTGGGTGAATGGCAAGGTACTTGGCAGTGTGGAGGAGCAGAGGGACCTGGGGGTTCATATTCACAGTTCATTGAAAGTTGCCTCACAGGTGGAAAGAGCAGTTAAGAAGGCCAATGGGATGTTGGCTTTCATAAGTCGCGGGATTGAGTTTAAGAGCCACGAGGTGATGATGCAGCTTTACAAAACTCTAGTTACGCCACACTTGGAGTACTGTGTTCAGTTCTGGTCGCCTCATTATAGGAAGGATGTGGAGGCGTTGGAGAGGGTGCAGAGGAGATTTACCAGGATGCTGCCTGGATTGGAGGGTATTGAATATGAGGAGAGGCTTAAGGTGCTAGGGCTTTATTCACTGGAAAGAAGGATGAGAGGAGACATGATAGAGGTATATAAAATACTGAGAGGAATAGATAGAGTAGACAGTCAGCGCCTCCTTCCCAGGGCACCAATGCTCAAGACGAGAGGGCATGGCTTTAAGGTTATGGGTGGCAGGTTCAGGGGAGATGTCGGGGGAGGTTTTTCACCCAGAGAGTGGTTGGTGCATGGAATGCACTGCCTGGGGTGGTGGTGGAGGCAGATACATTGAACAGGTTGAAGAGCTTGTTGGATAGGCATATGGAGGAGTGTGGGATGGGGGAATATGCGGGAGGAAAGGGTTAGATAGTGTGAGGGTGGTTTGATGGACGGCACAACATGGTGGGCCAAAGGGCCTGTTTTGTGCTGTATGGTTCTATGGTTCCTATAGCGTAGTGACCACGTGGCCTCTGTATCCTAAGAGGGAGTGCTGCACGGTTCCCATTTTTACCACCCAGTTACACTCATTCCATGTTAATCCCAGTTTTTATTTTCCCCACATTCTCATCAATTCCTCCCCACGCCCCACATTCAGCAGATTCCACGGCTCACCTGCACACCAGAGACAATTCACCCACCAACCTACACACTCTTATGTAGAGCATCTCCCAAAAACCCCCTTATCCTAGTATCCTAGATACTAGAACGATTCTAGTAAATCCATACTCAACTAATTCCAAGGCAAGGATAGGTTAGTGCAGTGGGGTGTGCACCCTCTACTCAGAACCTGGAAGTGGGTAGCTGGGTGAAAAGGTGCAGTGCCGGGACTATACATCAGCAAGGAATGCACAGAATGTTTCAGACAGTAAACCATTATGGGAGTGAAGAGGAATACAGTAAAAAATATAAGCAGAGTCAGGAACATATATACTGTTCAATGTAGCCATGGACCCTAAAGGCACACTACCTACCCAGTGCCAGGGTTAAAGACATCTCCTTAGAGCAGAAAGGGAACACAGTGGGAGGGCAAAGATCCATGTGGGACCCAACGAGCATCTGGGTTCAAATTACAGCACAGTACTACAAAAGGTCAAACTACAAATCTCTGGATAACTTTGTGCATTGTGCAAATTTTCACAGGATAAATAAGCTCAGAGAAGTGAGTGTGTGGCTCAAAGACTGGTCTGGAAGGAACACATTTCAATTCAATGTTCTATGGGTCTAGGACCAGTACTGGGGGTTGGGAGAGGAAATCAGGGGGAAAAACACTGGGCTCCATTGAGAAGAAATTCAGAAAGAGAAGACAAAAGATCCTTGAAGGTGCCAGCACAGGCAGATAAGGTGGTTGAAGGCATTTGGGAATACTTGCCGACATTAAGGGGACAGAATATAAAGAATGAGGAGTTGTAGAACAACATTTAGACCACAGCTGGAACTCAGTGTACAGTTCTGGTGACCACACTACAGAAGAACACAACTGCACAGGAGATTCACCAGGGTGACACTTGGGATGGAGTGTTTCAATAATCAGGTGGGACTAGATAGGCTGGGTTTGTGTTTCCCTGGAGCAAAGGAGGCTGAGGTATACCTTTGTATACAAAGGTATGCAAAATTACAAGCAGCATAGACAGTAGATACTAAGAAACATTTCCCCATGGCAGAGGTGTTGAGCAGTAAGAGGTTTACCGAGGGTCCAGGACATTTTTTTCTCCCTACCCAGAGGATGACTGGAATCTAGAACACACCATTTGAGAAGGCAGCGGAAGATTAATGAATGGATCAAAAGAAAAACTGATGAAAGGGATTTCAGGAAGAAGCTAAGATGGATCACCCACTTGGTACTTCCAGAGGAATTGCTTCTCTCAGGAGGGAGGTGAAGGGGTTTAGTCTCCATACCTAATTGATGGTTGCCGTGGACACAATGGGCATGTTTCTGTGCCATTATTCTCAGCAAATCTTTGAAATCCTCTACCCCAGAGACCAGAGGTCGAGCCACTGATTTCAAGACTTTTGGATTTATACGAAAGGGAAAAATGGCAGGAAGAGGTCAAGATATCTCCAATAATCACATTAATGGCAGAGGATCAAGGAGCTACATGGCCAAGCCCAGTTCCCATTTCTCTGTTACCAGAAAAGAAAGTAGAGGAGATAATGGAGAAGGTGAAACATAATGAAGAGAAGGGACTGGAAAAGCTGGCTCTGCATCCCAGGTTGTTGAGGAAGGTGAGGGTGTATATCGTATAAAAATTTGCCATAATCTCCCAATCCTAGCTGGATATATAGGGGATGTTCCATAGGACTGGATAGTGGCAAACACAAAACCCTTATTTAAAAAAGGTGCAAGAAATTCTAGGCAGTTACAGACCAGTTGAATCAACACCTGTTGTGTGGCATAATCAGGGAAAACATTAACATGCACTTTCTAAGGGCTGAGGACAACCAGAACAGATTCAACAGAATCTGACAGAACAACAGAACGGGTGGGTTAGCAAGTTTGCAGATGACACAAAGATCGGTGTTGTGGATCATGTGGAGGGCTGTAGAAGCTTACAGAGGGATATTGATAAGATGCAGAGCTGGGCTGACAAGTGGCAGATGGAGTTCAATCCAGAGAAGTGTGAGGTGGTACACTTTGGAAGGACAAACTCCAAGGCAGAGTACAAGATAAATGGCAAGATTCTGGGCAGTGTGGAGGAGCAGAGGGATCTGGGGGTTCATATCCACAGATCACTGAAAGTTGCCACACAGGTAGATAGGGTAGTTAAGAAAGCTTATGGGGCGTTAGCTTTCATAAATCGTGGGATTGAGTTTAAGAGCCGCGAAGTAATGATGCAGCTTTACAAAACTCTGGTTAGACCACTCTTAGAGTACTGTGTCCAGTTCTGGTCGCCTCATAGGAAGGATGTGGAGGCGTTGGAGAGGGTGCAGAGGAGAGTTACCAGGGTGCTGCCTGGATTAGAGAGTATGCATTATGAGGAGAGACTAAAGAAGCTAGGGCTTTACTCATTGGACAGGAGGATGATGAGGGGAGACATGATAGAGGCGTACAAGATATTGAGGAATGGATAGAGTGGACAGCCAGCGCCTCTTTCCCAGGGCACCAATGCTCAAAACAATAGGACATGGCTTTAAGGTATTGGGTGGGAAGTTCAAGAGAGATATCAGAGGGAGGTTTTTCACCCAGAGTGGTTGGTGCCTGGGGTGGTGGTGGTGGAGGCTGATACATTGGTCGAGTTCAAGAGATTGTTAGATAAGCATATGGAGGAATTTAAGATAGAGGAATATGTGGGAGGAAGGGGTTAGATAGTCTTAGGTGTGGTTTGAAGGGCAGCACAACATGGCAGGCCGAAGGGCCTGTATTGTGCTGTAGTGTTGTATTTGTTCACGGCAAATCAGGGCATTGTGTACAGGAGTTGGGACGTCACATTACAGCTGTACAAGATGTTGATGAAACTGCACCTGGAATATTGTTTGCTGTTCTGGTTGTCACACCATAGGAAGGGCGTGATTAAGCTGGAAAGGGTGCAGAAAAAATTCGCAATGATGTTATGAGAACTGGAGTTTGATTATACAAGCAGAAACCGGATAGGCTGGGATTCATTTCCCTGAAGTGGAGGCAGCTGGCGGGGTGAGGGGTGGTGGTAGTGATAAGATTCAAATCACAAGGTGAATAGTCAGTCTTTTCCCCAGGGTAATGGGAGTCTAAAACTAGAGAGCATAGGTTTAAGGCAAGAGGGGAAAGATTTAAAGGGGACCTGAGAGGCAAGGTCTTCCCACACAGAGGGTGGTGGGTATATGGAACGAGCTGACAGAGGAGGTAGTAGAAGTGGGTACAATTAGAACTGGTTCATGGATGGGCAAAGTCGAGGGGGATATGAGCCAACTGCAAGCAAATGGGACTAACTCAAGGTGGCACCTTGGTCTACATAGACAAGCCTCAGAGATCAACACTCTTCAACATTTACTGCAATATCTCATCACGTTCCCCATGGCAGAGTACAGTCTATATGGGATTCACGAACAACATGATGGATATCTCCCTCAAAACATGCAATAGATCAGATCTTATGAATGTCAATGAATTTTCTAAACATGCAGACTAAGAGATAAAGGGGTATGCGAGACAAATTGCCTTAGTTTAATGTGAATGTGTGCACTGCTCCCATGGGACCCATAGATATGTGCCCTATATCCTACTTACCCAACAGCTAATCACTTACTTGTAGGCCCAAGCTCCTCCAGCCACAGTCTTCATGCAGGATCCACAATGCCATATACCAACAGCTCTCCTCTTCATCTTGGTCTGTCAGAAAGAGAGAGTCAGGAGTCACTCCCAGTGAGAATTACTGATGCAACTCACACAACCTACGTATCGTACAACTAGGACCAGCAGCTCCAGCATCTTTTCTACGGAAACCTACAGGGTAACATCACTGCACAACCCCCAGGCACAACAGTGATGGGCACAGGTCTTGTAGGGAGGGATGAAGAAGTCCTCAACCTTGGTCTCAGACTTTTGATCCTCTGAGTGATCCCTTATTTATAAAACTATTTTGGAATCAAAACTAGCTTGGCCACAAAGTGCAGAGGGTTGCTGTGGAAGGGTGTTATTCTAACTGGAGGTCCATGACCTTGCAAGGATCAGCACTGGAACCCCTGTTGTTTGTAATATATATCTATAATGATTTGGAAGAAAACACAAGCGGACTGATTAGCAAGTTAATAGACGACACAAACATTGGTGGAGGTGTGGATAGTGAGGAAGATTGTCAAAGGATTCAGCAGGATAGAGATCAGTTGGAAATGTGCACAGAGAAATGGCAGATGTAGTGTAATCCAGACAAGTGCGAGGTCAAGTGCAAGGTAAGAGTATAGAAAGTGTACACCATACTTGCCCTCATTAGTCAGTGTTGACTATAAAAGTTGGGAAGTCATGTTGCAGGTGTACAAAATTTTGGAGTACTGTGTGCAGTTCTGGTCACTGCATTATGCAAACTATGTAGAGGCTTTGGAGAGGGTGTAGAAGAGGTTCACCAGAATCTCAAGCAACAAACAACCTGCTAGATGAACTCAGCAAGTCAAGCAGCATCTGTCCAGGACTGAGATATTCTAGCCTTAAGAGAAATGTGGCTGAGAGAAGGGCAGGACTGCCAGCTCAGTATATAGATGCCTCAGGTGTGACAGAGGTACAAGTAAGCGAGGAGGGTGTGTCACCTTTTTGATAAGGGAGGAGATGTGACATTCTCAGGGGATTAGCCAGTGAGGCCATAAGGGTAGAACTTAGAAACAAGGGGAGGGTGACTCTAGTGGGGCTGCATTATAGACCCCTCAATAGTCAGCAGGAACTTGAGCAAGTGTGTAGAGAAATTGCCCTGAATTGTAAGAATAATAGGCTTGTAATTAGTGGGAGATTTTAATTTCCCCGGTATTGACAGGCCAGCCAGCGTGGAATTTCTGTAATGTGTCCAGGAAAATTTCCTGAGTCAATTATATTCCCTACTCAATACTAGAGCTCCTCTTAGGGAACAAGGCAGGGCAAGTAACTGAGGTGGCAGACATGGAGCACTTTGGCTCCAGTGACCATAATTCTATTAGTTTTAAGACAGTGATGGAAAAGGATAGGACAGGTCCGCAGGTTCAGGTCCTAAACTGGAGCAGGGCTAATTTTGGGGGAATTAGGCAGGATGTAGCAGAGGTCAATTGGGTGAGCCTGTTTGAAGGGAAAGGAACGAATGGCAAATGAGAGGCTTTTAAGAGTGAGATATCAAGAGTCCAAGGGCAGCATGTTCCTGTTAGGGCAAAAGGTAAACCTGGCAAGTTTAGGGAACCTTGGCTGACAAGAGACATTACATAAGAAATAGGAGGCGGCCATCTGACCTGTCAAGCCTACTCCGCCATTCAATAAGGTCATGGCTGATCTGCCCGTGAATTCAGATCCACCTACCTGCCTTTTCCCCATAACTCTTAATTCCCCTACTATACAAAAATCTATCTAACTGTGTCTTAAATATATTTAATGAGGTAGCCTCTACTGCTTCCCTGGGCAGAGAATTCCACAGATTCACTACTCTCTGGGGAAAAGCAGTTACTCCTCATCTCCATCCTACAACTATTCCCCCAAATCTTGAGGTTACGTCCCCTAGTTCTAGTCTCACCTACCAGTGGAAACATCCTTCCTACCTCTATTTTTATTTATCCCTTGCATAATTTTATATGTTTCTAGAAGACCCTCTCTCATTCTTCTGAATTCTAGCGTATAGTCCCAGGAAACTCACTCTCTCCTCATAGGCTAACTCCCTCATCTCCAGAATCAACCTGATGAACCTCCTGTGCACCGCCTCTAAAGCCAGTATATCCTTCAAGTAAGGAGACCAGAACTGCCAGCAGTACTCCAGGTGTGGCCTCACCAGTACCCTGTACAGTTTCAGCATCACCTTCCTGCTTCTAAAGTGAGGGTCTGATCAGGAAAAATGAAGCATACATTGCGTTTAGGTCAGTGTTTTGGGTTGAACACACTGTCAGGAGAAGTAATGGAAGCAAGAGACGATAGCAATGGGAAATGGAGGGATAAGAGACCATGGGCAGGCAGATGGGATTAGTTTGGGTTGGCTGGGCTGAAGGGCCTGTCCCCGTGCTGTACTGTTCTATGTTAATACTCTCAGCCCTAATAATGAGAAAATGCTGGAAAAACTGTAATTTTCTTATTAAAGAACTAAGGATATGGTTTTAAAAAAGGGATCACTAGTTGGAACAGAAGTACATGGATAGGAGAGGTTTAGAAGGCTGTGGGCCAAACGCAGGCAGATGGGACCAGCTCACTGGGCAACACAGTCGGCATGGACGAGTTGGGCCAAAGGGCCTGTTTCCGTGCTGTGTGAGTCTGTGACAAGAGGGAGTGGAAGCAAACTCTAAAGATGCAGATTAGGTGCTTGGCAATCCAGGGCCCAAGAGGTTAGTAGGGATGGACAGGAAGGCAAACCTGAGGTTACTGTCAGATCAGCCACAAGATTAAACAGAACAGACTAGAAGGACCAAGTGGACTATTCTCCTACTCTTAAAGAGGACAGCTTGCATACAGAAACAGGCCCTTCTGCCCACCTAGTCCATGCCCACCTGATCTTCTGCATAGTTCTATACCTGCACCCCGACCATATCCCTCCAAACCCCTCCCATCCATGTACCTATTCAAACTTCTCAAGTGTTACAATTGAACCCGCATCCACCACTTCCACTGGCAGCTCGTTCCACACTCGCACCACCCTCTGAGTGAAGCAGCTCCCCCCAGATTCTCCTTAAATGTGACATCACGGCCCTCACAAGCTGTAATGATTCCCCACTCACCTTCCCACAGAAGGAGCAGGTGTACTTGGCGTGTTGACTGATCTCGATCTTTTTCACCATTTTGCGGAGTGATGCTCCGTATCGAGTGCCATACTTGCCCACAATCCCAACCTTCTTCGTGCGTTTCGCCTGCCACAAAGGATCAGCAGTCAGCCAGACCCTGCACTCTCCCTCCCGCCACAAGCCCCAACCCCCCCCAGATCACACAATTTCCAGAATCCTCCATCACTCCCACAGTCAGACACTGTTGCCCAGACCCTCAGACACACTCCCCAACCCCAGACCCTCCCCACCAGGTCTCACACCTCAAAGTGCTCCCTGGCTTCTCAGAACATTACCCCTCCTTAGCACCCTCCAACCTCCAGAACCCCCACCCCCTGAAACCCCCAACCTCCTGAATGCCCTCAACAGACCCCACTGCTCCTCCCCCACATTCAACCTCGTCCACTCCCCATCCCATCCACCCAGTGCCTCAGTCCCCCCAATCCCCCGGCCCTGCTCCGCAAGCTCTCCCTGGTCCTCACAACCCCCAGGTCTCCCCCACCCCCAGTTCACATTGGCCCTCCCAAGTCTTCGTGCCCGACTCCCCCAGGTAACTGCTGCCCACCCCCGCACACAGTCACCCCCACCCCCGTCCCGCTCCCCGAGCTCTCCCCCGGTCTCACCACCACCCTCAGTCCCCCCTCCCGTCCCCTGCAACCTCTCCCCCCCTCCCCTGGGACCCCCGTCCCCCCACCCACCCCACCCCGCTCCCCGAGCTCTCCCCCGGTCTCACCCCTCGGCCCCACCACCACCCTCGGTCCCTCCTCCCCTGCTCTGCAACCGGACCCCCCACCATCCCCGGTCTCCCTCCGGACCCCGATCCCGCTCCCAACACCCGGCAACCGCATGGATCCGCTCAGAAAGCGGTGCCGCGAGTGCGGGGGAGGGAGGAGCGGGACCCCGGGGCCCGGAGAGGCGCCGCCCGGCCCCGATGGGGCGGATGGCGGCGGATTCGCGCTCCCTCCCCCGGCCGCCGCCGCCGCCGCCGCCGCTCACCATCGTCCCCGAGCCGCAGAGGGCGGGCCAGACCGCGCATGCGCAATATGACACCAGGTGGGCGGATGTGATGTCACCGCCCGGGCACAGAAGGAAGTGATTCCGACCCACGGAGGGTCCGGGAGGAACCGGGAACCCGTGCAGACGTACCGGGGGCTGGTGGGAGTGGGGGGAGTGGGGGAGGGGGAGTGGGGGAGGGGGAGTGGGGGAGTGGGGGGAGGGGGAGTGGGGGGAGTGGGGGAGTGGGGGAGGGGAGTGGGGGAGTGGGGGAGGGGAGTGGGGGAGTGGGGGAGGGGAGTGGGGGGAGTGGGGGAGGGGGAGGGGGGAGTGGGGGAGGGGAGTGGGGGGAGGGGAGTGGGGGGAGGGGAGTGGGGGGAGGGGAGTGGGGGGAGGGGAGTGGGGGGAGGGGAGGGGGGGGAGGGGAGTGGGGGAGGGGAGGGGGGGGAGGGGAGTGGGGGGAGGGGAGGGGGGGGAGGGGAGTGGGGGGAGGGGAGTGGGGGGGAGGGGGGAGGGGAGTGGGGGAGGGGG